>NW_006986386.1:0-7583 GCF_000164805.1 Carlito syrichta
CATTTACTCAAAAGGAATAAACAGACACAGACATAAGACCAAGTACATGTTTTTTAAAAATGACTACATTTCCTACTTTGCTATTTTGGACCAGACTTTCAGAGAATTGATCTTACATACATGTTAAATCTGATTTATCTCCTCACATTTTAAAACATTAAGTGGAGCACCTCAAAATTTCTAATTATAAACAAAAGACTGAAAATAATATGGGAAACAAAGTTTAAAAACCGAGTGTACAGCTCTGCTATCACCTCATTGCGGAAAACTTGAGTAAAACATGCGCCCTCTGTGGCTCATCTCAAAGAAACACTTTTACTCAGAGATGCAAACATTTCTGGCCTGCAAGTAAGTTTCCCACTTGCCCTGCAGGGCCATGCCTACAAATGTTTCTGGTCTCAAATGCAATGGAAATGACGATGTCCACAAAATATCTAAAAGTTGAATACCAGAATAGGCCTAATTTGAATAAAAACTGTCTGCTGGTCTGTTCTAAACATATGTCTTTAGTTTCTTCCTTTTTAAAAGCTATCTTTTTACTTCAGATGATGTTTTAAAATAACTTACATTTTTAGTGTACTTTATGGTCAGTGACTCTAAAGTTGAAACTCAGATAAATCTAAAACTTTTGTTTTCCTTGATTCTATTGACATTTCAATCACCTACTCCTTTATGCAATGAAGTTATTTATGAGGTAAGTTTCAGCTAAAAAAAAACTACCACAGAGGTAACAATTTTAAGAGTACACAAAGTAATAATGCCCACCTCATATTCAGAGTTTACAATCTTAAGTATACAATTTTAAGTATCAACTACTGCTTATTAAGCAATTTAAGAGGAAATACTTTTAAATCAAATGATGCAGGGCAAAATAACTTGGCAAAATTTGTTTTTGGTAACAGAAGACAATGCAATAATGAATCCAAATGGAATATAAGATTGG
The DNA here is from genome assembly GCF_000164805.1 of Carlito syrichta. Classification (NCBI taxonomy): domain Eukaryota; kingdom Metazoa; phylum Chordata; class Mammalia; order Primates; family Tarsiidae; genus Carlito; species Carlito syrichta. Next base: position 944 of record NW_006986386.1, read on the forward strand.
TGTTTAAAATGTTTAACTTCTAAACAAACACACACAGCTTATCTTAAAAATATTTTGGTAACAAACTGGATTGACAGAATAAATGTTCTGCTGTAAATTAAAAAGTACAAATTCCCAATTATAGCTTATAGCTAGCTAACACCTTTGTAAAACACATACAGCCAGCTAACAGTTCTCTGAAACATATTGCTTCAGCCAGACCTACAGGTGTTTAAATGAGTTTTGCTGAAGTAGGACTTTCATGATTCCAGAAGGCTTCTAAAGAAAAGTATGATAGGACTAAAACAATAATATCACTATTAATAAAAGTTACAGAAGAGATTATTGCTGTACTTTTCCTCATAAGCACCATCAAACTTTGCTGTAGTTGCAAAAAGTACAACTGAGTTTTGCTCTTAGCGAATTTCATCGTTTCACATGTCTGTAAAGTTTTTATTCATCAGAGAATTCTTAAAATCTTTTATGTAAGAATTGAAAGTATTTAACTATGTAGCTTCACACACTGCCACATGTTTTGTCCTTGTTTCCTAAATACACAAAAAACCACTTTTGTCTCCAAAAATGAAGATGTACACATTAAAAAAATGAAGCCTACAAAAAAGTTCCAGAGCAAAAAAAGATTATTCATATGGCACAAAGAGATCTCCTACGAGTCCAAAGTCCAAAAACATTTTCATGAAGTCCATATATATGTATTTTGTTTGCTTTTCAATGGAATAGTACATTTATTGAGGTGAAATCACATTATTTTTAGTTCTTAGAATCAACAATTGTACACAAATGTTTTTCAACACAGTTATTAAAAAAAGGAGACTAAGTTGAATGTGTCAAAGAGATGCCTTCAGTTGAGTTTACTTTAGTCGACAGGAAGAAAATTAGAGAAGGGATTTTCTTGGTTGGTTTCCATAACTTGATAGGCCAAAAACAAAAAAAACTGCCACAATAACAAACAGCAAAACTTTTATCCACACGGGAATGGAGCGTCCTTTTTTTGTCCTTTCTGACTTGACATCTTAAGGGAACATACTTAGGAATATATTTAGATGCCAAGGACTCCTCCATCCTGATCACTGAGCTGTGATGGCCTGCCTGCAACCCCTTTGATTGGCCTGCGGCAACTAGCACTAATTCCTGTGGATGTAGATGCTTCATAGGGAAACATTTCCTTAAGAATATGCCTTTCTACTCTTCTTTCCTCTGTTCTTTCTCCCACTTCAGCTCTCATGAATGGTTTCTTTGGTGTTCTTCTGGGTATGTCTGAGAATTCAGTGATTGGCAGAAAAGGAGCTGCATGCTTGAAATTTCCAGTCACCCCTATTGACAACTAAGGTGTCGTTGCAGCCTGCTTGGTCATGGTGGATGAAAAATTAGATATTTTTTATTGGATCTGATTGGCTAGAATCTTGTTGATAATGTTTGTATTATGTTCCTCGGGGATATGTGTCTGTAGTTCTCTTTCTTTCTTTGATTTTTACCAGGGTTTGTACCAGTGTGACGTTACCTTCATAAAATGATTTGGGGAGAGTTACAGTTTTCTCAATTGCTTAAAAAACTTTCAATAGGATTGGTATCAGCTCCTCCTTTTATAAGGGTACCTGATCTGACCAGGCAAAGTGAGGACCATAGGGAGGCTTAAACTTTTTCTGTATGATGTCCTTTTGTATACCTAAATCTGAATTGTACCCCACATCTTTAAAATAAAACATAGATTAAAAAAAAGAACTCTCCTTACTTGAAGATGACAAGAGGGTTAACATAGAAATCATTGAGAATGTACAAAACACTACTAGAACTAATAAGTGAATTCAGGAGATTTGCAAGATACAAGATAATATATATAAAATCCTATTATAAGGTGGGCAAAAGTTATGAATATACACTTCTCAAAAGAAATCATATGGTTAGCTAGCAGATACATGAAAAAATGCTCAGCCTCACTAATCATCAAAGACATGCAAATTAAAACTACACTGAGAAACCTCCTAACTCCAATCATGGTGGCCATCCTCAATAACTCAGAAAACAACAAATACTGGAGAGGATGTGGGGAAAAGGGAATACTTCTACACTGTTTTTTTGGAGTGAAAACTCCCAAAACAACCTCTGTGGAAAGCAGTGTGATAAAACCGTGCTGCCCATCAAAAGTAGACTAGATTAAAAATGTGGTACATAAACATGATAGAATATTGTACAGTCATAAAGGACAAAATTATAAACTTAGCAGCAACTTGAATGGATGTAGAGTCTGTAATACTCAATGATCTATCACAGAAACAAAGAACTGAGTACCATATGTTCTCACTCATAAGCGGACCCTGAATAATCTTCATAATATTACAAGAAAGGGATTGACAGTAGTGGGAAACTGCAGGGAATCGGGGAGCATAACAATAAAAAGCTACTTGATCTCAAACCAGGTGAAGTGGGGACCAAAGTGAGGCCCAAACTTTACGTGTACAATGACTCTTTGTGTGCCTAACCCTGAATTGCACCCCACATCTTTAAAATAAAAATAAAGAATTCTGCTAGAAAGCTGCCTGGTCCAGGGCTTTTCTTTTCCTTTTTTTTTTTTTTTTTTTAAGGTAGTTTTCTTATGATGAAGTCAATTTTCTGGGTTGTTATTGGTCCATTTAGAATATCAATTTCTTCTTGCTTCAAGGGGGTTGTGTGATATCAGAAAGTCCTCCATTCATTTAGATTTTCGAGTTTGCCATACAGGTCTGCATAATAATATCTGATAATCTTTTGTATTACTTCGGTATCAATTGTGACTTGATCTTTTTCATTTCTGATTGTGTTTATTTTGGCTTTTGCTCTCTTTTTCTTGGTCAGTCTGGCTAGGAGATCATCAATCTTTTTTATCCTTTCAAATCACCAGCTTTTTGTTTCATTGATTTTTTTCTATGATAACTTTGTCTTCTTTGTCCCATAATTGAACTTGGGCTTTTCCTTTGGTGATCTGGATTCTTCTGCTAAAGTTAGGGTTTTGGTGGTTTTGTTATTCCAATGTCCTTAGGTGATTTGTTAGGCTGTTAACTTGTTAACTGTTTCTATTTTCTTGATGTGTATTCCTAGAGATATGAATTCCCCTCTTAGTATTGTTAGTATTGTTTTCATGATACTGTTTTCATGATACTTAGCAGGTTTTGATAAGATGTTTCTTCATTTTCTTTGTTTCCAGGAGACTTCTAATTTCTGTTTTGATTTCTGTAATGATCCATGAGTTGCTCTGTATCATGTAGTTTAGTGTCCATGTCTTTGTGGGTTTTGGAGGAATTTTGTTGGTGGTGGTTTTTATTTTAATTCCACTGTGTTCTGAGAAGGTGCATGCCAGTATTTCAATCTTATGAATTTTTTTTTTATGCTTGACTTATGGCTTAGTATGTGGTCGATCACAGAGTATATTCCATGTGGTGATGAGTAGAATGTATATTCCATGGTTGTTGGAAGGAGTATTCTGTAGGTATGTATTAAGTAAATTTGTTTAAGCATCATGTTGATGTTCCAGATCTCCTTGTTGAGGTTTTGTCATGATGATCTATCTTGGGTTGTTAGTTGGTTATCTAAGTCCCCAGCTATTATAGTGTTAGAGTCAATATCTTTTTTTAGTTTACTTATTAACTGTTTTACAAAAGCTGGTGCTCTACTGTTGGGTGAGTATGTTTAGGATGGATATTTCTGTTGGTGGAATGAATCTTTTATCATTATGTAGTGCCGTTTTGTATCTTTTTAAAATTTTTGATAGTTTAAGTGTTTTTATGTATATTATTAAGATCATGACTCCTGCCTTCTTTTGTGTTCCATGTGTCTAAAGTTTTGTTTTCCATCCACTAATTTGAGAGGACTTTGTGTTGGGATCTGCATCTTGGAAGCAGAAAATTGCTTAATCATACTTTTTTATCCAATTTTTCATTTTATGTCTTTTCAGTGGTGTATTTAGTACATTCACGTTCGGGGTGATTATTGAGATGTGAAAGTTTATTCCTGCCATGAGGCTTTTGTAAGGTTTATTGTTACTGTGATTGTTGTTTGTTTATTTACTTGTTGGTTTTCTTATGTTTTTGGGGTTGATATATGTGTGTATTTTCAATTTTTGTAGGCACAATGCAAGATATGTTGATTTTCTGTTTTCCTGCATTCTTGGAAGATTGTGATTGTTCTTTTTTTTTTCTTTCTTTCTTCTGTGCTTAGTACCTTTTTAAGCACCTCTTGTAGAGCCAATCTGGAGCAGCATAAACTCTTTGCGACTGAATGCCTGTGAAGAATTTTAATTCTCCATCACTAATGAAGCTTAGCTTAGCTAGGTAAGAAATTTTTGGATGGAATTGTTTATCCTTGAGAACACTAAAGTTTGGATTCCAGTCTCTTCCAACCTGTAGTGTAGTGTTTCTCTAGATAAATCTACTGCCATTCTAATTGATCTTCCATAGTAGGTTGTCAGATCTTTCTCTCTCTCTGCCTTTAGGATATTTTATTTTATATCTATTTTTGCATAAGAAAATTATATGTGTCTGGGAGTTGGTCTTCTGATTGATGCCTTGCAGGAATTTTCTGAAATCTCTTATGTTTAGATGGTTACATTTCTAATAAAATGAGAAAAGTTTTCTTGGAGAGTCTCATGCAGTGTTTTTTCCAAGGTACTCTCTGTCTCCTTTTCTACCTCAGAAATGGCAGTCAGGCATAAATTTGTCCTTTTAGTATAATCTCACATCTCTTGGAGGCTTAATTCTGTCCTTTTAAGCTTCCTTCCTATGTTTTAACTTTTGGGGTTAGTCCATATTTGGTCTCAAGCTCTGATAGTCTTCCTTCTGTTCATTAATTCTGTGTTCCAAACTTGTCAGTTTGCTATTTATTTCATTTACCTTTTTTTTTTTAGTTGGAGTCTCACTTTGTCACACAGATTGGAGTGCACTGGCTCAGACAACTTACTCATCTCATCATTTAACATATTGTTTATTGCCATCATCTCATTTATAAATTCTTTCATTCTTTCTTCTTGTCTTTGTATTTCCCTCATTTTTGTTCATCCTTTCTATCAATACCTTGATATCTGGATTTGTGGTTTGAGACCAGTCATTCTTGGGGATCTTCATTGTTTTAGTTTGAAGTCTACATTCTCAGGATCTATCTTTCCAGGGGTTTGAGGGGGTACTGGTGTTCTTCCATTAATTCTTCTTCATTTGTGATAGATTTGTTTTCCTCTTTGTCCCTTCTCTTTAATTCCATTGCTCATTGGTGAGGGGATAGTTTTCACTTCTTCTTGTTCAATCCCCTACTCTGCCTTAGGCAGATCCTCTTTATTTGTTCAATTTTGAAGCTGGGCTGGGGTGGGGGACTATGCTGTCTTTTTGCAGTTTTGAAATTTGATTAAGGTATAATAGGGGGAGCTATGGTTCAGAAGCTACCTGCAATCACGGTATCCACTAACTGGTGTGTGGACCCCCCAGAACCCACTTTCCATTATCTTATAATATTCCAATCCAGTTGAAGTTGCATGCATGCCCCCTGAAACTGAAATGAGACAATATACAAGAAAAAAAAGAGAAAGGAAGAAGGGAGATGAGAGGAAGATGAAAAGAAAGATGGAGAAGAAGGAAAACAGACAGTCATGCAAATGAACAAATAAACCAAACACCAAACAAAAATAAATAAACAAAAAATCAAAGAAACACTGTCCCTTAATATACCCATATTCAAAAATAAAGAGGGAGAAAAAGGGGCAAATCAAATCAGAAGACACACACAGGAAGATATGTATGGAGAGTGCAGGCAAAAAAAAGGAGCTTCTTCTTGTGGTTGTTTTTGAAACTTCAGGTTCCTTTCTTCCCCACCCCTGGTGTGTCCCCAACACTGACACTTTTGGTTCCCCATGTTTGGGAATAAGCTCCAGTCTCTAGACCCTCCCCTCTGCTTTCATTGCAGACTGGTCAGTCTATTCTCCATATAAGTCAGATGTTCCACAGACTGCTGGGACAGGGGGGTGAATCAGATCAGGACTCACACCAATTTTTCTGCTACTAGGTCTCCCACTCTGCACAAGTCTGTGTTTGGCTCAGTGTGGCAGGTGTGGCCCAGTGTGGCAGGTGTGTGTCTGGTATCATGCACTTGGAGAATCCTCTCTGGGCAAATGGCGGTTGCTCGCAGAGGGGTGTGGAAATCACCCCTCAGTCTCAGGATATAAGCTGCTTAGAATTGGGTGAGTGAGAGTGGTCTCTGCCTCATTCTGGGACAGCGGACATGATACTGCCCCATGTCTTATCTGCTGGAAGGGCTTAGCTCCAGATTTTATCCCTGCTTCCTCTATGGTCCCTGCTGCTGGTGTCTGACCTGTTACCACAAGAGGTGATGGGGGCCAGGTGCCAGGTGCTGAGATGCACCTGATCACTGCTGTCTTTTTCTGAGAGATACCCTGAGAATGGTAGATATTCCTACATATGCATGTGCTGAATTTGGATCAGGGGTAAACTACAGCCACTTTTTCAGGGGATCCCCAGCTGCTTGATCCCACATATCCCCTGGGTCAGACATTCACTCATCCACTTGCACACTCACACACACGAAGACAGACTCATCCTATATACACTCACTCATGCATAGACTCACATACTGTAACTGGTTTTATCACCATCTTCCTCTTCCC
>NW_006986387.1:0-1632 GCF_000164805.1 Carlito syrichta
CAGATGACAAAACTACCTAGCTACCTACATAACCATCTGGCTAGGGAGCTGATTTAACTAGGTTAAATAACTAGCTGGTTAACTGACTAGCCAGCTGACATAAATAGTTATTTATTCAGTTAAGCAACTGCCTAGCCAGATGATTTACCTCGCTGAATTAACTAGCTAGCAAGATGACTTAACTAGCTGAATTAACCAGATAACTACCTAGCTAGCCAGCTGGCTTAACAAACTGGCTTAACTAGCTAGCTACCTAGCTAGCTATCTAGCTAGCCAGCTGACTTTACTGGCTGAATTTACTAGCTAGCTAGCTGACATAACTAGCTGACTTATATAGCTAGCTTCCTAGCTAACCAGCTGCTTTAACTAGCTGAAATAACTAGCTAGCCTGATGCATAGTCATCTGCCTTAACTAGCTTTTTAACTAACTAACCAGCTGGTTAGCCAATTGACTTAATGAGCTGACTTAACTAGCTAGCCAGTTGGTTTCCAGCTGACTTAACTAGCTGATTTACCCAGTTAGTCAGCTGGCTAGCCAGCTGAATTAACTAACTGGCTCCCTATCTAGCAAGCTGGTTAGACAACTGACTTACCTAACTGACTTAATCTAGCAAGCTGGCTTGCCAGCTCACTTAACTAGCTAGCTACCTACCTAGCCAGCAGGCTAGCCAGTGGACTTAACTAGCTGACTTGAACAGCTAGCCTGCTGACCAGCAAGCTGATTTATCTAGCTAGCTACCTACCGAATGAGTTGTCTAGAGAGCTGACTAAAATAGCTGACTTAACCAGCTAGCCAGTTGGCTAGCCAGCTGACTTAACTCGAAGACGTGACTAGCTAGCCAAGTAGCTGTCTTGCTGACTTAACTAGCTAGCTACTTGCCATACCAGTAGGCTAGACAGCTCTCTTAACTAGCTGAATTAACCAGCTAGCCAGCTGGCTAGCCAAATAACTTAACTACCTCTCTATCTAGCCAGCCAGCTGGCAAGTCAAATGACTTAATTATCTGAGTTAGCTAGCTAGCTACTAGCTAGACAGCTGACTTAAATAGTTAGCTAACTAGCTCACTACGTCGCTAGCCAGCTGATTTAAAAAGTTAGCTAAATATCTAGCTACATAGCTAACAAACTCACTTAAATAGTTAGCTGCCTAGCTAGCTAGCAGACTTAACATTCTAGCTAACTAGTTAACTTACTCGTTATCTAACGTGCTAGCTAGTTGACTTAGTCATCCGACTTAACACATTAGCTAATGAGCTTCCTAGCTGGCTCAAGCAACTGACTTATCTCGTTAGTTAACTACCTAGCTGAATCATCTAGCTGACTTAACTCGTTAGCTAACTAGCTAGCTAGCCTACTCAACCAACTGACTCAACGTTTGCTAACTAGCTAGCTAGCTGACTCAACTATCTGCCTTGACCAGTTAGTTAGTTAGCTAGCTAACTACCTGACTCAACCTGAAGACTTAACCCATTAACTAACGACCAAGCTAGCTGTCTTGAACAGCCAACTTTATTTGAAAGCAGACATAGCTAGCTGAATTAGGTAGGTGACTTAACTACTTAGGTAGCTGACTTAACTGCCTGACTTAACGAGTTAGTTAGTTGACTTAACTACCTGAATTAAATAGTTAGG
>NW_006986387.1:2492-5960 GCF_000164805.1 Carlito syrichta
CTAGTTAGCTAGACTAACTTGTCAGTGACTAGTTAGCAGACTTGTCAACTGACAAGTTAGCCAGCAAGTCAGCCAATTGTTTAGCTGACGACTAGTTTGCCGGCTAGGTAGCCAACTTGTTATTCGACGTAACTAGTCTGCTGGCTAGTGAGCGAGAGGTGAGTTGACTTTACTAATTGTTCAGCGAGTGAGCCAACATGTCAGCTGACTCAGCTAGTCGGCCGGCGATTGAGCTGATTTGTCAGCTGATTTAACTAATCGGTCAGTGAGTGAGCTGACTGGTCAGCTGACTTTAGTCTGCTACTGAGTGAGCCAACTGATCAGAAAACTTAACTAGTAGGCTGGCGAGTGAGCCCACCTGTGAGCCAAATTAACTAGTTGGCCAGCGAGTGATGTGACGGGCGAGCTGATTAACTAGTCAGGTGGCAAACGAGCCAACTGGTGAGCTGACTTAACTAGATGGCTGGAGAGCAAGCCGACTAGCTGGCTAACCTCTTGACCTGTGAGCGAGCCAACATGTTAGGTGACATGTTGACTGGCGAGTGAGATGACTAGTTTGCTGACTGGTTGGCAGGCGAGAGAGCCGACTAGCAAGCTAACCTGATGGAAAGCGAGTGAGCCCACTAGTTAGCTGACCAGATAGCTGAGTTGATAGCCGACTAGTTAGCTAAATAACTAACTGATTTGTTAGCTGACTTAACTAGCTAGCTGACTATCTAGCTGGCTATCTAGCTGACATAACTAAATAGCAAACAATTTATCTAGCTGTCTATCTAGCTGACTTAACTAGCTAGATAACTAGGCTAGCTAGCTGGATAGCTGACTTAACTATCTAGTTGACCAGCTAGCTAGCTGAGTAGCAACTTGAATAGCTAGCTGTCTTAACTAGCTAGCTGAATAGTTAGCTGAGTTGCTAGCTGACTTAATTAGCTAGGTGGATAGGTAACTGACTTTACTAGCTGACTCACAAGCTGGCTGGATAGCTGGCTAGCCAGCTGACTTAAAGCTACTTATCCTGCTTGGCAGCTGGCTCTCCAGCTGACTTAACTAACTTACTTAACTAGTTACCCAGCTCACTTAAATAGCTCACATAACTAGCTAGCTACCTAGCTAGCCAGCTGACATAACTAGCTGATTCAACTTGCTAGCTAGCTAACTCTCATATAACTTGCTGACAACTATCTGACTTAACTAGCTAGCTAGCTGACATATCAAGCTGACTTAACTAGCTAGCTGCCTAGCTACCCAGTTGACTTAACTAGCTGAAATAACTAGCGAGCCAGATGGCTACACATCCCATGTAACAAGCTCTTTTACATTAGATAGCCAGCTGGCTAGACAACTGATTTAACAAGCTGACATAACTAGCTAGACAGTTGATAAGCCAGCTGACTAAACTAGCTGACTTAACTAGCTGGTCAGCTTCTAGCCAGGTGACTTTATTACCTAGCTAACTAGATAGCCAGTAGCCTAGCAGACTGAATTAACTAGCTGATTTAAGAAGTGTCTAGCTGGCTAGCCATAAGATTTAACTAGGTAGCTGCCTAGCTAGACAGCTATATAACAAGCTGACTTAGCTAACCGACATAACTAGGTAGCCTGATGGTTAGCCAGCTGACTTAACTAGCTACCTGACTATATTTCCTGCTGGCTTGCAAACTGGCTTAACTACCTCACTACCTAGCTAAACTGCTGGCCAGCGAGCTGACTTAACTAGGTGACTTAACTTGCTAGCCAGCTAGCTACCCAGCTGATTTAACTAGCTAGCTACACTGCTAGGCTGATTTAACTAACTGACTTAACTTGCTGGCCAGTTGACTTAACTAGCTTACTTAACGAGCTAGCCAGCTGGCTAGCCAGCTGACTTAATTAGTTAACTATGTACCTAGCTATCTATGTAGCCAGTTGAATAAACTAGCTGACTTTACTAGCTACCTAGCTGCCATAAGTAGCTTACTTATACAGCTATCTTCCTAGACAGACAGTCTACTTAACTAGCTAAAATAACTAGCTAGCCAGTTGGCTATCCATCTGACATTACTAGATTTTTAACTAGCAAACCAGCTGGATAGCCAACTGACTTAATGTGCTGACTTAACTAGCTAGCCTGCTTGTTGTCAGCTGACTTAACTATCTGACTTAACTCGCTAGCCAGCTGGTTGCCAGCTGTCTTAACTAGATTACTTAACAGGCTAGTCATCTGGCTAGCCAGCTGACTTAACTAGCTGTCTACCTATTTAGCCAGCTGGCTAGCCAGCTGACTTACCTAGCTGACTTAAGCTCACAAGCTGGCTAGCCACCTCACTTAACTTGCTAGCTATCAATGTAAGCAGCAGGCTAGTCAGCTGACTTAACTAGCTGACTTGAACAACTATCCTGCTGGCTAGCAAGCTGATTTATCTAGCTTGCTCCTTACCTAGCCAGCTGACTAGACAGGTGACTATTCTAGCTGACTTAACCAGCTAGTCAGTTGGCTAGCCAGCTGACTTAACTCGCTGACATCACTAACTAGCCAGTTAGCTATCTAGCTGACTTAACTGCTAGCTACCTACCTAGACAGTTGGCTGGCGAGCTATCATAACTAGCTGAATTAACAAGCTATAAAGTTGGCTAGCCAACTAAATTAACTAGCTCGGTACCTAGCTATCCAGCTGGCTATCCAGCTGACTCAAGTAGATGACATAACTAGCAGCTACCTAGCTAACCAGCTGACTTAGTTAGCTAACTAGCTAGCTGCCTAGTTAGCAGATGACTTAAATAGTTAGCTAATTAGCTAGCTATTTGGCTAACAAGCTGACAAAAATAGTTAGCTGCCTTGCTAGGTAGATGACTTAACCAGCTAGATAACTAGTTAGATTGATCATTATCTAACGTGCTAGCTAGGTGACTTAATCATCTGACTTATCTTGTTAGCTAATGAGCTGGCTAGCTGACTAAATCAGCTGACTTAACTCATTAGCTAACTAGCTATCAAGCAGACCATCCAGCTGACTTAACTCGTTAGCTAACTAGCGAGCTAGCCTAGACAATTAGGTGACTCAACCCATTTGCTAACTAGCTAGTTAGCTTACTCAACCTGCTGAATTAACCCGTTAGTTAACTAGCTAACAACCTGACTCAACCTGCTGACTTAACACTTTAGCTAGCTAGCGAGATAGCTGTCTTAACCAACTGACTATATTAGAAGCTGACTTAACTAGCTGACTTACCTAGCTGATTTAACTGGCTGACTTAGCTAGTTAGCTAGCTTCCCTTACTACCTGAATTAAATAGTTAGCTAACAGTTTAACTCACTGAATAACCAGCTGACTTAATTAATTAGCTAACTAGTTAGTCAGTAGATTAAGTATCTGAATTAGATAGTTTGCAAACTAGTGAGCTATCTGACTTAGCTAACTGACATAGTTAGCTAGCTAGTTAGCCAGCTGACTTAGCTAGAAGACAACCAGTTGGCTAATCGCAAACTAG
>NW_006986388.1:0-799 GCF_000164805.1 Carlito syrichta
GTTTCAATTCATGCAGAATAACATATTTGGCATTTATGTGAGACAGAAACAAGTTGTCAATTTTGAAAGCAGCATTGTACCATATATTCCAACGTATTAATAGGAAAGGAGTTATCTTTGGAGTATTATACACTTCTAGAGTATTAATCCTGGATAATGAACATTTCTATACCCAATTCTGAATTGTAATCATCTTTAAAGTAAAATAAATCAAAAATAAGATAAAACAAATAAAGTCACTGCACGTTTTACAACTTTCATGATTTACTTATTTTAATTTTTAAAAAAAAGTTGGGGTACAATTCACAGCTAGAAATACAAACATTGATTATGCAGGGTCCCTGGTTGATGAGTTATGGCTCTCACTAAGTTTGCAATATCCCTCCACTGGCAATCTAACCCCTCCCCCTAAAAAGTTTTCCACTACTGCCACTTTCTTATAGCACTATAATTGAACAAATTCAGCTCATGAGGGAGAAAATATGGAACTCTTTAATTTGTCTGTGATAAATCACTGAGAATGCCCTACCTCATATCCATCAAACATTCTGCAAAATCCCTATATCTGTCCTGTTTTATGGCTGCATAATACTCCATTGTGTGTATATACCACATTTATATTATTCATTCCAGCTTTAATGGGCAACATGGTTGGTACCATGTTTTTTGAATTCTGATTAGAACTGCAACAAAGCTACCTGTGAAGGTATCTTTTTGGTAAAATGATCTGAGTTCCTCCAGGTATATTCTCTAGAGGGGAATTACTGAATTACATGGTAGTCAATTTCTTGTCACTTTA
>NW_006986389.1:0-1166 GCF_000164805.1 Carlito syrichta
GGAAACATCTGGTCGTATTGCTGAGAATGAAACAGGAATCTGAGACACTATGTCCCTAGAAAGCCTCTACTCATGTTACCCATGTGGAACAAGGAAAATCAGTTTCCATGTTACCAGCAAACTTCTGGGCAGCTGCTAATTTTTCCCTGGCTTAAAGAAGTTCTCATACCTAGAAGCCTACAGAATTTTTCTAAATGCTAATCAGGAATTTGGGAGTTCCAGTCCCCGCATTTTTCAGAGCTAATTCCTATATCCGTGCCACAAATCGGTCATTACCATTCACCAGGAACCTGCTGCTCCTCTTCTTGAATGGTAATAGAGAATCTAGCCTTCTGCTTGGCTTTTTTTGCAGGAGGCTGTAAGGTCAGATTCCATAACCCAATGAATCATCTTCCCATTTTAGTGTAATTTCTGGCTCTAGGTTTACCTCTTAATTCAGAAACTACAGCTAACATTTTAGATTGATTTCGTAACTTGGGATTAGGAAGTATTCTTAAAGGGTATCCAGCAATCTTGGATTCCAGGGCCCTTCTGAACATTTGGGGTGATGAAATTTGTTATATAAAAGTTTTTATTTCCACATCACCGGGTAACGTCTGGGAGTCTTACTGAGAACAAAAAGAATCTGGGTTACATGGGTCGCAAATACAAGAAGTCTGCATGGCCACATTATAAGGGCTAATCTGGAATATAGGCTTTAATTCCCCACATTATTTAGTGCTAAGGGCCTCTTGGATATTAAAATTTTATCATTGTAGATCCTCAACCACCTTCTGCTCTTCTTGATAGTTGTAAATGAGAATGTGGACCTACTAGTCCATTAGGCTCCTTGGGACAACAAAGGGGAGATTCCAGGAACCAAAGAATCTTAATGCCATATTTGTAAGTAACTCTTGTATTAAGATGTACCTTGTAATCCTAAAACTTACGTTTGTCCTTCAATTCTAATAGGGCCTGGTGTTTTTAGGTTGACAAATATTTATTAGAAACTCTTAAGGGTAATCAGTATTCATGGATTCCACGTCCCTAGGAAACTTCTGGGCATTTGCCTATTTGTATACAGAGTTTGGGATCCACATCACGAGGGAACATCAGGGCATCTTGCTGAGAATGAAAAGGAAATCCTGTTCTAGAGTACTATTCGCCAGAATCTACAGTGCCTCTTA
>NW_006986390.1:0-658 GCF_000164805.1 Carlito syrichta
GGTCCCAGGTCATCAGTAGTGAGTGGAAAACACTGTGGGACCCAGAAAGGGTTATGGAGACTGGGTGCAGGGGCTCACGTCTGTCATTCTGGTGCTCTGGAGGTTGAGGTGAGAGGAAGGCCTGAGTTCCCAGGTTCAAGACCAGCCTGGCCACCTTACCCAGACCTCATCTCTACAAGAAGCCAAAAAAATGATCCGACCTTGGTGGTGCAGGCCTTTCATTCCAGTCACTCAGGAGACTACTGTGGTAGGATTGCCAGAGCCCAGCTGGTGGAGGGTGCTGTGGCTGAGATTGGGACCCTGTGCTTTGGCCTGGGTGACAGAGTGGGACTCCAACTCAGAATAATACCAACCACCACCACCACCACAACCACAGGCCTGGTTCAGGGGCTCAGCCAGGCATCCCAGTCTTTGGAGGTGCAGGCCTGGGCCTGCGGGTTAGACACCAGCCTGGGACATGGGGTGAGACGTTGTCTTGGCCATCAAAAATAAATCCAAAGATTAACTAGGCATGGTGATGCAGGCCTGTGGTTTCAGCCATTCCTTGGGCCGAGGTGGGAGGATCACTTGGGCCAGGCAGGTGGAGTCCATGGTGTCCCTGAGCGTGCACCTGTGATAAGACCTGCATGACAGAGTGGAATTTTAACTTCAAATAACA
>NW_006986391.1:0-576 GCF_000164805.1 Carlito syrichta
TCTCAACACCAGACCCCCTATTTGGATGGGTGCAGAGACGGGATCTTCCTGTGTGGCCAGGCTGGCCTTGGGCTCCTAAACTCCAGCCACCCCCCTGCCTTGACCTCCCAGAGTGCTGTAATACCAGACATGGGCTGCCACACTAGGCCTTCTGGATTATTTTCGATGAAGGCTTGAGACCAGACTTGGGTGCTCAGCCTTGTCATCAAAGGGCTTTGTGAGGCAGAGACCACTGGCCAGCCTGAGCTCGCAGTTCGAGAACCAACTGGACACCTTGGTGGGACCTCATCTCTAAACTCCATCCAAAATGAACTGGGCATGGTGGTGCCTGCCTGTCGTTCTGGCTACTCGGAAGGTGGCAACAAGCTTGCTAGAGTCCAGGAGAGTGAAGTTGCAGTAGCCGGGAGTGAGCCACCACCCTCCAGCCTGGGTGATTGAGTGAAACTCTGACTCGACGAAAAAAAGGAGAAAAGAAAAAAAAGGAAAGCATCAATTTGTGAATGGATTGGGATCCTCATGAACAGAGATAATTTGGGAAGGAGGGCCCAGACTGGGGGCCTAGAGTTCTAGACAAAT
>NW_006986392.1:0-6772 GCF_000164805.1 Carlito syrichta
CCAGAGTGCTGAGAATCCAGGCATGGGCCACCATGTCCGGCGTCTGGTTCATGTTCATGAAGGATTGAGCCCAGGCTCGGGGGCTCAGCCTCATCATCCTAGCCAATTGGTGGCCAAAGTCAGAGGCCCGCCCAAGCCAGTGGGTCTGAGACACACCTGGGCAACTCGATGAGAACTCCTTTCTACCCTCCATCTGAAATAGGCCCTGCGTTGTGGCACACTCCTGTTGTTCTGGCTCCTTGGAAAGTCGAGGGGGAAGGCTCACCAGAGCCTTGTGGGCCGAGGCTGCAGTTCCACATGCGAGCCACCACCCTCCAGCCTGGGCAATGGAGTGAGACTCAGAATTTAAAAAAAGATAAGAAAAGTAGATCATTCATTTGTGTATGGAGTTGGCATCATAATAAATAGACCAAAATCTTTGGGGAAGGAGGCCTCAGTCATGGGTCTAGAGTTCACGAAAGATGGTGGATCGGTAGACAATCAGTCTGTGGCTTTGGGAGACATGGGTGGGACCACTGGAGCCCAGGAGTGCGAGACCAGACTGGGCCATGTAGCGAGACCTCCTCACTCCCTGGAACGCAAACACTGGATTCACGCGTGGTGGTGCCCAGTGTACCAGCTACACAGGATGCGGTGGCCTCCATCCCAGGTGTGCCTTTGCATTGCCCTCACTGACAGCACTTGTGAGTCCAGACCAGGCACAGGGGCTCATGGCTTTCACACCTGTGCCCTGGGAAGCCGAGACAGGTGGCTGCCTGAGCCCAGGGGTCAGAAACCAGGCTGGGCAATGTGGCCAGAACTAGTCTCAGCGAGAGGTCCCCAAAATTGAGTCAGGCGTGGTGGCCCCCAGAGTCCCAGCTGCTTGTAGACTGAGGCAGGAGGACCACCTGAGCCTTTCAGGTCAAGGCCCTGGGAGCCGTGATTGAGCCACCAGACCCCAACCCCACCGACAGAGACTGCAGGGACAAAAAAAAACCTCCCATGTGCATCACAATGGGCGTCCATGGCCACCCAGGAAAACATCCACGTGGGCAGAAGAAGATAATGTAATCAAGAGAGGAAGCGGCCCTCCCCCCACCCAAGTTGGCACATAGGGTGACCAGAACCTGGACTTGCCCTGGTGTTTCCACTCTCCCTGATGCTCTGTGCCTGATGGCCGCACTGGCTCAGGGTGGCTCCTCTGTGAGCTCACATGCGTCTTTGCCATGGAGCCCGAGTGTGGAGAGTGGAGGCAGGCCTTCTGGGAGGCGTGGCCAAAGGCATGGGACAGACATGCCCAATGACCCCCTTTGAAACCTCCCACGAAAGACAGGCAAGAGAGTGCCTTTTCCTCTACAATCCCTGAGGGTGACTCCTCATACTGTGTGGCAGGGGTGGTGGTGTTGTTGTTGGTGGTGATTATTATTATTTGAAGTTGGAATCCCATTTTGTCGCCCAGGCTGGAGCACAGGTGCATGCTAGCAGCTAACATGGACTCCAACTGCCGAGCTCAGGCGATCCTCCCACCTCGGTCCCCCGAGTGTCTGGAACAACAGGCCTGTACCACCACACCTGGCTAATATTTTGATTTATTTTTGATGGCTGAGATAAGGTCTCACCCAGTGTCCTGACCTGGTCTCGAAACCACAGGCTCAAGTCATCCACTCACATTGGTGTCTGAAGGGCCGGGATGCCAGGCTGAGCCCCGGAGCCCAGCCTGTGGTTGTGGTAGTGGTCGTTGGTGTTATTATTCTGAGTCATAGCCTTGCTCTGTCAGCCAGTCCAGAGTGCAGGGGCCTGCACTCGGCCTCCACGGCCTAAACCATCTAGACTCTGGTGATCCTCCCACTGTGGCCTCCAGAGTGGACACGACAGTCATGCACCACCACACTTTGGTCATTTTGTTGGTTTCTTGTAGAGACTAGGTCTTGCAAACAGCCCAGGCTTGTCTCGAACTCTGGGACTCAGGCCATCCTCTCACCATGTCCTCCCAAACTGCCAGCGTGACAGGCCTGAAACCCCACACCTGGACTTCACACCCCTCTGTGGGCCCCACCGTGAGGCTTGCTCCCTTCAGAGGACCTGGGACCTGTGGAGGGAAGTCAGAATCGCCCAACAAGCATGCCTGAGTGAGCACCTTGGTCAGGGGTGTGTCTCTGCCAGGGCACCCATAACTCAGCCCACCTTGTTCCCAAAGATGGACCAGCTTGTTTCTCCCAGGGACTGCCTCAGGGAAAGGGAGGGCGTGGCTCAAAGAGTTGGGGGTGGCAGGACTGGCCAGGGAGGCTGAAATGGGTAGATGGCCAGAGCCCAGGAGCTTAGACCATGCTGGACACCATAGCAAGCCCCAACCTCGACCCCAAGCAAAACCCAAAATATCTTGTGTGAGGGCAGGACTTGGCGAGAGGATTGCCTCAAGGCCAGAGTTCAAACCAGGCAGGGAGACCAGGATGTCAAACAAATGGTAAGCCTGTTATCGCAGCAGTTTGGGAGGCCAAAGCTGAGAAGAAGGCTCGAGTTGGGTGGTTTTAGAGCAGCCAGGTCTACCTAGTGAGGAAACAAAAGAGAGAGAGAGGAAAAGAAGGAAAGAAACAAAGAAAGAAACAAGAAACAAACAAAGAAAGACATTCTAAGTCAACAAAGAAATCCATTTGCCTGCAAACCTTCTACCCTTAGTCCTTCCCCCCGCCAACCCGACATAGGAGCGTCCCCCAAGCTCAGCTCTTTCCAGCCCCAATCACCACCAAATGGCTGCCACTGCTTTGGTGTGAGAGTTCCAGAAGCTCCCTGGCCGGGTTTCTGCCAGCTCTCCTCTCCTAGGTGAGAAATGTGCCCCAGGTAGGCCAGCCCTCCGACTCAGCAATGAGTTCCTTATGCCAAGAAAGACCAGGGACACATCTCTCACCTGGGACATTTCTCCCACTCAAGTCCCATTTTTTCTGGCTCTAAAGCCAGTCGCCCTTTGAACACCCCATGAGTTGTTGAGAATCTGTGTACCATTCTGTTAATTTTGGAGACAGAGTCTGACCCTGTGGCCCAGGCTAGGGCCCGGGACACAATCCTCGTTCACCACCAGGCTTGAAAACACAGGCTCCAGTGGTCCTCCTGCCAAAGTCTCTGGAGTGTCCCGGACAATGGGCACCACAATCCCAGATCCCCTGTTTGGATAGATGTGGAGACGGGTTCTCCGTGCATTGCCCAGGCTGGCCTTGAGCTCCTCAGCTACAGCCATCTGCTGATTCAGACTTGCAGAGTGCTGGGATTCTAGGCGTGTGTCACCACGCCCAGCTTTCTGGTTTGTTTTCAATGAAGGATCAAGGCTGGGCTTGGGGGCTCATCCTCTTCATCCCAGCATTTTGGGGGGCAGAGGCCAGTGGCTGACCCGAGTCAGTTGGTCTGAGACATGCCTGGGCAACTCAGCGAGACCTCATCTATATCCTCCATCCCTAATGAACCGGGCATTGTGGTGGGCGCCTGTCAATCTGACTTCTTGGAAGGCCTGTGAGAAATGGTTCACTGGAGCTGGGTGGTCTGAGGTTGCACTGGCCAGGAACGAGCCACCACCCTCCAGCCCGGGGAGGAGTGAGACTCTGACTCAAACATGAAAAAATAAAAGGAAAAATAAGAAGAGCATCCATTTGTGTATGGAGTTGGAATCATCGTGAACAGACAGAGATGATTGGGGAAGGAGGCTACAGCCTTGGTCATAGATTTCCCAAAAGATGATTGATTGGCAGACAATTGGGCTGTGGCTTTGGAATGCTGAGGCGGGAGACTGCTCCAACCCGGGAGTTCAAGACCAGTCTGGGTCATGTAGCGAGACCTCGTCACTCCCCAGAATGCAAACACTCAAGTCACACGTGGTAGCTCCCCAAATCCCAGCTACACAGAATGCAGTGGCCTCCCCCTGGGGTGTGCCTTAGTGTAGCCCTCACTGACAGCATGTGTGAGTCCAGGCCAGGCACAATAGCTCATGGTCATCACACATGCACCCTGGGAGGCCACTGCAGAAGGCTACCTAAACCCCGGAGTCAGAGACCAGGCTGGGTGACATGGCCAGATCTAGTGTCGGCGAGAGGTCCCCCAAATTGAGTCAGGCATGAAGGCGCAACTCCGACCAAAAAAATACACCTCCCACGTGCGTCACGACATGCATCCACGGCTCCCCATGGAAATGTCCATGCGGGTGGGGGACAGTAGAGTGATTGGGAGCTGGACCCCCCACCCGAAGTTGGCAGACTGGGTGAATGGAACCTTGGCTGTCCCTGGCATTGCTGGACCACCTTGATTGTTCTGTGCACGATGGCTACCCTAGCTCTGGGCTGTCTGTTCTGTGAGCTAACACGTGTCTTTGCCATGGGGCATGAGTGTGGAGGGTGGAGGCAGGGCTTCTGGGGTGCATAGCTGAAGGCGTAGTATGGATGTGCCCAGTGGGCACCTTTGAAACTTCCTGTGAAAAACAGGCAAAAAAGTCCCTTTTCCTCTCCCATCCCTGAGGGTGACTCCTCACGTTGGGTGGCAAGGGTCATGGTCCTGGTGGTGGTGGTAATTATTATTATTTGGAGTCGTAATCCCATTCTGTCAGCCAGGCCGGAGTGCAGGGGCATGCTCATGGCCTTTGTGGGGTCCACCTGACGGGCTCAGTCGATCCTCCCACATTGGCACCCTGAGTGTCTGTATCTACAGTCCTGCACCACTATGCCCAGCTAATACTTTGATTTATTTTTGATGGCCCAGACGAGGTCTCACCCAGAGCCCAGGCTGGTCTCCAACCTGCAGGCTCAGGTCGACCACTCACCTCGGCCTACGAAGGGCCAGCATGCCAGTCAGTTCCTGACTCCTGACTGTGGTTGTGGTGGTGGTGGTTGGTATTTTTATCCTGATTCAGTGTTCCCCCCTGTCACCCAGTACAGATCACAGGGGCCCACTCTCAGCCACTGTGGCCTCCACCTGCTGGGCTCCAGCAATCCTCCCTCTGTGGCCTCCTGAATGGCTGGAATGACATGTGTGTGGCACCATGCTCGGCTCATTTTGTTGGTTTCTAGTAGAGAAGAGCTCTTGCCAAGGTGCCCGGGATGGTCTCAAACATGGGAGCTCAGGTCACTCTCACATCAGCCTCCCAAAACACCAGGGTTAAAGGTGTGAGTCCCAGTGCCAGCCTTCACAGCACTCTCGGGGCCCCACCACAAAGCTCACTCCCTTCAGATGCCCTGGGACCCTGGAGAGGGCAGCTGAAATGGCCCACAAAGCCCATCCAGATGGAACATATGGAGCAGGGCATGTCTTCACTGGGGCCACCACCCCTCACCCTGCCTTGTACCCCAGGGTGGACCAGGTCACTCCTCCAAGGGACTGTCTCAGGGAAAGGGAGTGCATGTCTCTCAAATCTTGGGGGGTGGCCAGGCAACTCACACCTGTCTCCTCTGCAATCAGGTAGGTTGACATGGGAAGATAGCTGGAACCTGGGAGCTGGTACCAGGCTGGACCATAGAAAGCCCACACTTCGACTCCCTAAAAATCCCAGAAAACCTTGAGTGATGGCAGGCCTGGTGGGAGGATTGCCTCAGGCCCAGAGATCAAGACCAGGCAGGAAGACCAGGATGCCGACAAAATGGAAAGCCTGTGATCACAGCAGTTGGGAGTCCAAAGCCGAAAGGAACACCTGAGTTGAGCGGTTTGAGAGCATCCAGGGCAACCTATTGAGGAAGCAAAAGAGAGAGAGAGGAAAAGGAAGAAAGAAATCCATTCTCCTGCAAACCTTCTGCCCTCAGTCCTTCCCTCCTGACCCCGCCATATGTGAGGGTCCCCCAAGTTCGGCATTTTCCAGTCCCAAACCCCCACAATGCCTGCCTCCACTTTGGTGTGGGAGTTTCCAAGGATTGCTGAACCGGTTAGTGCCAGCTCTTCTCTTCAAGGTGAGAACTGTACCCTAGTCAGGCCAACCCTCCCACTCAGCAGCGAGGACTTTCCATCAAGAAAGGCCAAGGAAACATCCCTCACCTGGGGAAATTTCTACCCCACCAAACCCATGTATCCTGCCTCTAAAGCCAGTCGACCTGTGAACACACCATGCACACTTGAGAATCTGTGCACGATTCTCATGTTTTTGGAGACTGGGTCTGGCTCTGTGGCACAGAAGGGGCCTGGGGACAAGACCGTCATTCACTGCTACCCTCGAAATCGAGAGCTTCAGCTATTCTTCTGCCTCAGCCTCCTGAGTGGCCGGGATGATGGTCACCTTGACACCAGACCCTCTGTTTGGATGGGTATGGAGTCGGTGACTCCCTGCACTGCCCCCGCTGGCCTTGGGCTCCTGGGCTCTAATCATCCTCCCACCCTGGTCACCGAGAGCATTGGGATTCCAGGCGTGGGACACCACGCCAGGCCTTCTGGTTCATTTTTGACAAAGGAACGAGCATGGGCCCATGGGTTCAGCCTAATCATTCCAGCACTTTGGGAGCCCAAGATCAGTGGCCAGCCTGAGTCTGTGGGCCGAGACCCACCCATGAACCTTGGTGAGCTTGTCTCTACACTCCATCCCAAATTACCCGGGCCTGGTGGCATGTGTCTGTCATTGTGGATCCTTGGAAGGCCAGGGAAAGACTCGCCAGAGTCTGGAAGGCCAAGGCTACGGTCACCAGGAGCGAGAAACCACCCTGCAGCCTGGGCTATGGAGTGAGATTCCGACTCAAGGAAAAAAGGAAAAAAGGGAAGAGAAGAAGATCATCCATTTGTGTATCGAGTTGGGATCATCATGAACAGACAGAGATCTTTGGGAAGGAGGCTGCAAACT
>NW_006986393.1:0-701 GCF_000164805.1 Carlito syrichta
GTTCCAGTGTTTGATAGCACAGTGTAATGACTATAGATAGCAACAATGTATTGCATATATATATATATATATATATATATATATTCCTAATTATTATTTTTTACTTCAAAGGCATGGGGTACAATTCAGGCTTAGGTACATAAGTGGTTATCATGTGGGCAAAGTTGGGTACCCTTATTGATGTTATGTGCCCCCCCCGGCAGTGTCCCACTATCGCCAATCCCTTTCTTACAGTATTATGATAAATGTTCAGGATCTGCTTATTAGTGAGTACATGTGGTACTCAGTTCTTTCTTTCTATGATAAACCACTGAGTATGATAGACTTTAAATCCATCTAAGTCGCAGTGAAGTCCATACTTTTGTTTTTCTTTATGGCAGCATAATATTCCATCCTGCATATATACCACTTTTTTTTTCATGCAATCCACTTTCGATGAGCAGCGCAGTTGATTCCATGTTTTTGCCATTGTGAGTAATGCTGCAATAAACGTGTTGTAGAATGATTTGAGTTCCTCCAGGTATATTAAAAGGTATATTTTAAATAACTAGAAGAGAAGATTTGTAATGCTCCCAACACAAAGAAAAGAAAAATGTTTGAGGTGATGAATATCTTAATTACCCTAATTTGATCATTATACAAGTATCAAAATATTATATGTGGCACCAAAGTGTATACAACTATCATATATCAATTTAAAA
>NW_006986394.1:0-791 GCF_000164805.1 Carlito syrichta
CCAATCCACCTAACAACCATGGAATATATATTTTACTCATCGCCACATGGAACATACTCCAAGATCAACCACATCCTTGGTCATAAATAAAGCATAAAAACATTCCATAAGATTGAATTTCTGCCATGCAGCTTCTCAGACCACAGTGGAATAAAAATAAATATCCACCAACAAAGTCCCCCAAAACCCACAGAGACATGGACACTAAACAACATGATGTTAAACAACTCCTGGGTCAACATGGAAAGCAAAATAGAGAGTAAAAGATACCTGGAAACAAATTAAAATAAAGAAATGTCTTACCAAAATCTCTGGGATGACATGAAAGCAATACTAAGAGGGAAATACATATCTCTATGAATACACATGAATAAAATGGAAAGATCACAAGTTAACAGCCTAACAAATCACCTAAGGAAGGTGGAAAAGCAAAACCACCAAAGGCCCAACTTCAGCAGAAGAATCCAGATCACCAAAATAAAAACTCAAATTTGGGACATAGAAGACAAAAATATAACACACAAAAAAAACAATGAAGCCAAAAGTTGGTTTTTAGCATACAAAAAAAACCAGATGAAATCAAAAGCTGGTTTTTTGAAAGGGTAAACAAGATTGATGGACCCCCCACCTAGACTGATCAAAAAAAAAAAAAAAAAAAGAGAGAGAGAGAGAGAAAGCCCAAATAAATACAATCAGAAATGCAAAAGATAAAGTCACAACTGACCCTGAAAAAATACAAAAAAATTATGAGAGATTTCTATGTACACTTGTATGGAACTCTCTCCAAATCA
>NW_006986395.1:0-656 GCF_000164805.1 Carlito syrichta
GTTTGGTATATAAGCCCAATAAGGTTTTTCTGAATAAATACAACCATACTGGCATGCTGCAATAACCAGCATAGCAACAAATATAGTAGAGGGAGTGAGAGAAGTGTTTTGAGAGTGAACCAGTTCCTCAGTGTCGTGGGTGAGTGCCTTGATTTGCCCTCATGTGGATAGTCTGCACTGTCTAGTCAAAACAGTTCGATGGTAACATCTGGGCTGAGGAGTGGAAGATGACGAATGTTGAGATGTCTTTGCTCAAGTTGGTGGAGGTGGAAGTTGTTGTCGAAGGCTGAGATGTTTCAGATTTGGCACCAACACCTCTTCATCATCTGCATCCGACTGAGACTGATGACGTGATTATGTCTTGTCTGGCTGTACCTCGAAGGGGATGGGGCCTGGACATGTGCAATTTGACGATCCTGTACCCAAAAAGGTGAAGGTAAGTCTTGAGGAAAAACACAAGCATATTCTCTCCCGCATGTTTAAAGGACATCACACCCCTACCATCTACTTGTAAAAAGGTCTTTCGATTTTACCTTTGGTTGAACAGTATTATCCGGATTCCATGTCATGACATAGCTGAATGTATTTGAGAGTCCAAATTTAAGATGATGTATAACAAACATGGTATGATTTATGATTTGATGGGGAGAACTGTA
>NW_006986396.1:0-943 GCF_000164805.1 Carlito syrichta
GAGTTGGAGTCTCACTCTGTCACCCAGACTGGAGTGAAGTGGCCACTCCCGGCCACTGCAGCCTCGCCTGCTGGGCTCCGGCGATCCTTCCGCCTCAGTCTTCCGAGTAGCCGGAATTACAGGTGCGCGCTACCACGCCTGGCTGATTTTTTGATTTATTGTAGAGATGAGGTCTCGCTGCCCAGGCGGGTCTCGAACCCGCGGTCTCAGGCAATCCACTCACCTCAGCCTCCCAAAGGCGCGGGATTACAGGCTGAGCCACCGAGCCCGGCTGGTTTGTTCCTTTTTAAAGAAGCGTTTACTGTCCCACTACTAACAGTGTTCTCAACAGATTACCTGCAACCTGAGATTCTGGAGAGCTTGCTCCAGTTATAAAGAAAACAGTAACTTGGACATTTATTAACGTAGGACCCCTCTGATAGAATATGTGTCTCCAGGACTCCAGTGAGTCACTCAAAGTTTGTTAGACTCATATTGCTGTCTTACATCTACCTCTGCTCAATTTTGTTTCTTCCAACTCTTATCCATTTGCATTGATATCTCAAATATTCGGAATGGCAACCTGTCTTGGAAATTGCCTCCAGGGAACCCAACTTATTGCAATAGCCTATATAATAAGACCACAATTATGCTGTGTGGTGAAACACAAAAACCATTAACCTTCAAAATTGTTAAAAAGAAATATACTGTCAGAGATTGCATTAATGGCCTCAATTCTCCATCTCTTCCTTTTCTTGCCAGTAAGATTCCAGTCCTCCCCACTAAAGAGGTGCCATATACATCCCTATAACTTAACCTCTGAATTGGTCATCTGATTTGCTGTAACCAGTAGAACAAAACAGAAATTATGGCATGCTACTTACAAATCTAGGTCCTAAAAGTCATGGGAGGATAATTACTTATCTTCTTTTTTGTGTTAATGAGTTTAGCCAATTCTATAAGG
>NW_006986397.1:0-873 GCF_000164805.1 Carlito syrichta
CCTTCCTTCTCTGGTCCACATGTGGGAAAGGCAGTGATGACAGGAAGAGTGGTGAACTGGGGAGAAACCATATGACACTTTCAATAATGCAGTCTGGAAGGGACAGAGCAGGGCTCTTTCTCTAGTTCAGAGTTTGTTCCCTCCTTCTGGTACTGGCACTAGGGGCTCTGGCTCTCTGTGCGCTCTGGTGACCTCCTCCATAACCTTTGTGCCTCATTAGAAGGATTGGCAAGCAACCAGGCTCCTCTATGACACAGGTGCTCTTGGACACATGGAGTGACTTTCTTTCATCTTGGTGGAACTGCCCCTTTCACTTATGTGTGGAAGCAAGGCAGTCTTATTAGTTGAGAGTTGTTATTCTCCTTCAGCATATGAGCAGATGAGCAGGGCCACCACCACCACACTGCACAGAGGTGTTCTGCCTCCTAGTTTCAATCCTGCTTTGTGGGAAGGGCTATCACAGTGATGATGGGCTCTTGAGATCAAGCTGCATCTATAACTCTGACCTAGGGCTGCAACATATGTTGACACCAGGGAAATATTTCCAAAGTGGGTGTGCTGCACCTTCTGGAATCTGGAGAGGCAGGGAGGCAGAAGAACCCATGCAATGCAGACCACCCCCAAAGTGATCTTCCCAGAGAATCTTAACAGGGAGCTAGGGGGCACTGGGTCCAGTGGTCCTCAGGACCTGGATTCTGTGGTCTTCATGTGAATCACTGCCAGTGCCTCTGTCCTGATTCATCACAGCACTCCAGAGCTTTGCTAATGTAGGAGCAGTGCGGTAGAGGGCCTGGGCTGTCTCTCACTGGCTGGGGCTGCAGAAGCTTGGTGGTACATAAAGAAGAAAGTTGTCACTTTCACTCATACCTTCCT
>NW_006986398.1:0-702 GCF_000164805.1 Carlito syrichta
CATGTTGAATCCAAAAAAGTCGAACTCTTAAAAATGGAGAGTAGAATGGTGGTTACCATGGCTAGGGGAAGGAGGTCACTGGAGAGATATTGGTCAAAGGATACAAAATTTCAGCCGGGCTCAGTGGCTCAGCCTGTAATCCCACGCCTTTGGGAGGCTGAGGTGAGTGGATTGCCTGAGCCTGCAGGTTCGAGACCTGCCTGGGCAGCGAGACCTCATCTCTACAATAAATCAGAAAATCAGCCGGGCTTGGTAGTGCATGCCTGTAATTCCGGCTACTTGGAAGGCTGAGGCGGAAGGATCGCCGGAGCCCAGCAGGTCGACAGAGTGAGAATCCAACTCAAAAAAAAAAAAAAAAAAAGAATACAAAATTTCAGTTAGACTGGAGGAATATGTTGGAGAGATCTATTGTACAGCATAATAACTACAGTTAATAGCAATGTATTATATACTTGAAAATTGCTAAGAAAGTAGGTATTAAGTGTTCTCATCACAAAAAATAGGTAATGCATATGTTAATTAGCTTAATGTAGCCATTCCACAAATGTATACATATTTCAAAACATCATTTGTACACTATAAATGTATACAATTTTTATTTATCCATTAACAATAAAAATTCAAAGTAATACAGTATATCTTGTTTGGAGTTTAACTATTGGTCTTTACTTTCAAAGATATACAGCAATATTTTAAATATCA
>NW_006986399.1:0-588 GCF_000164805.1 Carlito syrichta
GCTTGCTTACTTTTTCCTTTCTTTTCTTCCTTTCTTTCTTTCTTTCTTTCTTTCCTTCCTTCCTTCTCTCCTTCTTTCTTTCTTTTTTCTTTCTTTCTTTCTTTCCTTCCTTCCTTCCTTCATTCCTTCTCTCTCTCTTTCTTCCTTCCTTCCTTCCTTCCTTCCTTCCTTCCTTCCTTCCTTCCTTCCTTCTTTCTTTCTTTCTTTCCTTCCTTCCTTCCTTCATTCCTTCTCTCTCTCTTTCTTCCTTCCTTCCTTCCTTCCTTCCTTCCTTCCTTCCTTCCTTCTTTCCTTCTTTCTTTCTTTCTTTCCTCACTAGGTTGCCCAGGCCACTCTCAAACCACCAAAATCAGGCCATCCTCTCGGCCTGGGCCTCCAAAACTGCTGCAATCACAGGCCTCCCATTTGGTCAACATCCTGGTCTTCCTGCCTGGTTCTGAACTCTGGGCCGGGAGTGATCCTCCCACCGAGGATTGCCCTCATCCAAGATTTTCTGGATTTTGCTTGGGTTCGAGGTTGTAGCTTGCTATGGTCTCCAGCCCAGTCTCAGCTCCTGGGCTTAAACCATCTTCCCGTCTTGACCTCCCC
>NW_006986400.1:0-6637 GCF_000164805.1 Carlito syrichta
TCTTTACCAAAGAGATACCTGCACAAGTATGCTTGTTGCAGCTCTAATCATAATTGCAATAAACATGGTACCAACCATGTTGCCCATTAAAGCTGGAATGGGTACAATAAATGTGGTATATACACCAAACGGTATATTATGCAGTCATAAAAAAGGACAGATATAAGGATTTTGCAGAACGTTTGAGGGATATGAGGTAGGTCATTTTCAGTGATTTATCACAGAAACAAAGAACAGAGTCCCATATGTTCTCCCTCATGAGCTGAACTTGGCCACTTATAGTGGTATAAGAAAGTGTTTGGCAGTAGTGGAAAACTGTTTAGGGGGAGGGGTGAGATTGGCATTTGAGGGATACTGCTAAGGAAGGGAAGAACATTTCTCATCAACCAGGGATCCTGCATAATCAATGTTTGTATATCTAACTTTCAATTGCACCTCACTTTTTTAAAAAATTAAAATAAATAAATAAATAAATGAAAGGTGTAAAACATGCAACTGACTTTGTTTATATTTTTTTTACTTTTTTAAATTTAAAAATGGTTGCATTTCGGGGTTGGGTATAGAAATGTTCATTATGCAGGGATTGATTTTTTAAGAAGTGTATAATACTCAGATGACAACCCCTTTTCCTTTTAATACATTAGAATACATGGTATAATTCTGCTTTCAAAATTGACAACTACACTGTTTCTCACACAAATGCTGAATGATTTATTCTGCATGAATTGAAACTTGTTGAAACTTGTTGAGATTTCAGATCTATATCATCCTTAGATAATTGAAACTTGAGGATCAGTGTACTTAAGTGTTATTCAGAAAGCATAATAAATCTAAAAACTTTTGGAAAATACAACTACAGTAATTTAATACAGATTTTTCCATTCTTAAAATTTGTGTACTTTTCATGGCACGCTCTGTACTTTCTGCTTGTTAATTTTGATTAAATGTTACATATGTGCAATCCTTAGAGAAAATTTTCCCTTATATATTTGAAGGAAATATAAAATAACATTCCCCTTTTATTTTAAACGAATTTATATTTTTAAAAGAGTATTTCCATTGAATCCCCTGCTATTTTCTCTTCCTAAGACTTAATGTTGTACTCCACAACACAGTATCAGATTAATCTTATACTTTTAATGACCAAGCCTTAAAAAGCAGGCACACACAAAAAAGACAATTTGGGGCCCAATATATATAAACCAAAATAACTTCAAGATTTACAAAGATGTATGTATTTGGGCTTTTCATTAGTATAAAAATTTACATAATTAATAATTTTGAAAATTAGACTTTGATCTTAGGTAAAGCAATGTTCAAATACTGAGAGAAAAACTTCTCAAAGTCTGCTAGATAATACTAAAAACATCCAAAAGTTTCCACACTAAAGAAAGTGCTAAAATATTATTTGGCTGTGCTATAACCAAGCACCAACAGGACCCTGCGACCATAGTAATAAAAACTACCTCGTGGGAAATCCCCTCAGGTCTCCACCCACTTTGGGAGCTTCTATGTCATCTCAATAAATCCTGCTTTAAAAGAAAATGACTACCTTGTTTAGTGGATTCTTGAATGGTTACTTATACCTGGAGAAGTTTTTGGATAGGTGTGAACACATGGTTTCCTTCACTTATTCTGAATGATAACCACCATGTCTACTGCATTTGGCAGAGCACTGTACTTAAGTCCTTGAAACCTAAGGATTGCTCAGCAGCCAATGTCCCTCCCATTATGATGTCAAAATTCTGAGGCTGATGTCACCAATTACAATCTGATATGCTTGTTCCCCTGACTATGCTTACTTTTTAATGTAAAAATTAGCCTTTTAGGCAATCTACAGATGCAATGAAATAATCATTAAGTTAATGTCATTCTTCTCAGACCTGGAATTACAATAAAGAATTCATATGAAACCATAAACAATCATGAATACCCAAAAGAACCTTAGAAAATGAAACAAAGCAGGAGTTATCCCTGTTCCAGACATCAAACTTTCCTATATGTTTCCAGTAATAAACACAGCCTGGTATTGGTACAAGGATAGGTCCATGGGACAATTGATCAAGACAGAGAATAAAATCCTCAAGTTCTCTACCGACTCATTTTTGAAAATACCTCCAAGACCCACTGGGTAATGGAGGACATATTCAGTAAATGGTGTTGGGAAACGTCTGACAACATGCACAAGATTGAAACAGGACCCCTAAGCATACACATTAACTCTAAATGGATCAAAGACCTAAACCTAAAGCACCAAATTATAATAATCTTAGAAAACACAGGAGAAAACTTTATAGAAAGTGGAACCAGGAAAGAACTCCTCTTCGGAACCCTAAATACACATACCTTAAGAAGTAAGTTACACTAATGGGATCTCATCAAATTAATGTACTTCTTCAAAACAAAAGAAACCATCAGAAGAGCAGGGATTACAGTCCACAGAATGGGGAAAACTATTCCCCACATATATATCTGTAAAAAGACATAACATCTAGCATCTACAAGAAACTCAATCGCTCGGAAAAAAAAAAAGACAAACATTCCCTTTAAAAAGTGTGCAAAATAAGTTATTGGACATTTCTCATAAGAAGAGATATGGGCAGCCTGCAGACACATGAAAATTGCTCAGCCTCACTCATCACCAAAGAAATGCAAAAGAAAACCACATTGAAATAGCACATACCCCCTGTAAGAATGGTCATCATTTTTAAAACAAACAAAAAGAGATGTTGGTAAGAATTTGTGAGGAAATAAATACTTTTACACTGCATGTGGACTGAAAAGTAGAGCAACATCTTTGCAAAACCGTGTGGTGGTTTGTAAAGGGACAAAATATTGACCTACCATGTGACTCAGTAATTCCCATATAGAGAATATACCTGGATGAACTCAAATCATTTTACCAAAAGATATCTGCACAAGTTGTTTGTTGAAGCTCTAATCACAATGGCAAAAAATATGGTACCAACAATGTTGCCCATCGAAGCTGGAATGCATAAAATAAAAGTGGTATATACACACAATGGAATATTATGCAGCCGTAAAAAAGGACAGATATAAGGATTTTGCAGAACGTTTGATGGATATGAGGTAGGTCATTCTCTGTGATTTTTCTCAGAAACAAAGAACAGAGTTCCATATGTTCTCACTGATGAGCTGAACTTGATCACTTATAGTGTTGTAAGAATGTGATGGGCAGTAGTGGAGAACTGTTTAAGGGAAGGGGAGAGATTGGCAGTGGAAAGATACTGCTAAGAAAGGGAGGGGCATACCTCATCAACCAGGGACCCTGCATAATAATTGCTTCTATATCTAACTCTGAATTGTACCTCACATTTTTTAAAAACTTAAATAAATAAATGAATGAAAGCTGTAAAACATGCAACTGACTTTATTTATTTATTATTTATTTTTATTTTTTTATTTTAAAAATGGTTGCAATTCAGGGTTGGGTATAGAAACGTTCATTATGCAGGGATTTTTTTTAAAAAAGTGAATAATACTCCAATGATAACTCCTTTTCTTTTTACTGCGTTAGAATACATTGCATAATTCTGCCTTCAAAATTGACAACTACAGTGTTTCTCACATACATGCTGAATGTTTTATTCTGCCTAAAGTCACACTTGTGGAGATTCCAGGTCTATTTCATTCTTACATAACTGAACCTTGAGATTCAGTGTACCTAAGTGCTATTAAGGAGACAGAATACATAAAAATCTTTAAAAATTTAGAAAATAAAACTGTATCATAATTTAATACAACTTTTTCCACTTTCAAAATTTGTCTACATTTTCTTGGTGCACTCTGTATTTTCTGCTTGTTAATTTTGATTAAATGTTACAGATGTGCAATCCTTAGAGAAATGTTTCCCTTAAATATTTGAAGAAAATATAAAATCACATTCCCTTTATGTTATAAACCAATTTATATTTTTAAAAGAGTATTTCCATTGAATCACCTTAGTAATTTCTCTACCTAAGACATAATGCTGTACTCTGCAACAAAATATCCGATTAATCTGATATTTATAATCACCAAGCCTTTAAAATCAGGCACACACAAAAGAGACAATTTTGGGCCCAATATATATAAAACAAAATAACATGGAGATTTACAAAGAAGTATGTATTTGGGCTCTTCATTAGTATAAAAATTTAGATAATTGAAAATTTTGGATATTTGATTCTGATCTTAGCTAAAGCAATGTTCAAATCCTGAGAGAAAAACTGCTCAAAGTTTGTTACATACTGTTAAAAACATCCAAAACTTTCTACACTAAAGAAAGTGCTAAAATATTATTTGGTTGTGCTATAACCAAGCTCCAACAGGACTCGGTGACCATAATAATAAAAGACTACCTCGTGGACAGCCACATCATGTCCCCTCCCAGTGTGGGAGATTCTCTGACCTCTCAATAAATACTGCTTTTAATAAAAAGACTACCTCGTTTAGTGGATTTTTGAATAGCCACTTACCCCTGGAAATATTTTTGGATAGGTTTGAACACATGGTTTCCTTCATTCTTGGGAATGAAATCCAACATGTCTACAACCTTTGGCCGAGCACTGTCACAAGCCCTGGAAGCCTAAGAAATGCTCGTAGTCAAGGTCCCTCCCATTATGATGTCAAAGTTGTGAGGCTGATGTCATAAATGACAATTTGACATGCTTGTTTCTCTGACTTTGCTTACCTCTTTAATGTAAAAATTAGACTTTTACGCAATCTACAAATTCAATGAAATAAACATCAATTTAACATCCTCCTCCTCAGACCTGGAAATTACAAGAAAGAATTCATATGAAACCATAAACAATCATGAATAGCTAAAACAAACTTATCAAAAGAAACAAAGCTGTAACTATCCCAGTTACAGACTTCAAACTTTACTATATGTTGACAGTAATCAACACAGCCTGGTATTTGCACAAGAATAGGTCCATAGGTCAATAGATGAGGACAGAGAATGAAATCCTCAAACTTCTCAACCAACTCATCTTTAAAAAAACCTCCAGCCGGGTTCGGTGGCTCAGCCTGTAATCCCAGCACTTTGGGAGGCCGAGGTGAGTGGATTGCCTGAACCCGCGGGTTCAAGACCCGCCTGGGCAGCGAGACCTCACTCTACAATAAATCAAAAATCAGCCAGGCATGGTATCGCATGCCTGTAATTCCAGATACTCTGAAGGCTGAGGCGGAAGGATCGCTGGAGCCCAGCAGGTTGAGGCTGTGGTGGCCGGAAACAGCCACTGCACTCCACTCTGAGTGACAGAGTGAGACTCCAACTCAAAAAAAAAAAAAACCTCCAAGGCCCACTGGGTAATGGAGAATATATTCAGCAAATGGTGCTGGTAAAAGGCTGACCACATTCTCAAGATTGAAAAAAGACCCTTATCTATCACCAGACACACTAACTCTAAATGCATCAAAGAACAAAACTTAAAACACCAAATTATAGTAATCTTAGAAAACGCCAGGAGACTCCATTATGAAAACTAGAACAGGAAACTAATTACTCTTCAGAACCTTAAATGCCCATGCTTTAAGAAGTCAGTTAGACAAGTGGGATCTCATCAAATTAATATTCTTCTGCAAAGCAAAATAAACAATAAGAAGAGCAGGGATACAGCACACAGAATAGGAAAATCAATTCTCCAACTATATATCTGTAAAAAGACATAACATCTAGGATCTACAGGAAACTCAAACACTCAGAAAAATCAGACAAACATTCCCTTTGAAAAGTGTGCAAAGTACGTGTTTGGACAATTCTCATAAGAAGAGATACGGGCAGCCAGCAGACGCAGGAAAATTGTTCAACCTCACTCATTATCAAAGAAATGCAAATGAAACCATTTTTAAATACCACATACCCCCTGTAAGACTGGCCATCATTAATAAACAAACAATAAGTGGTGCTGGTAAGGATTTGGGAAAAATAAATGCTTCTAAACTGCATGTGGACTGAAAACTTGAGCAACATCTTTGGAAAACAGTTTGGAGGTTTCTAAAGGGAAAATATATTGACCTACCATGTGACTCAGTAATTCCCCTGTTGGGAATACACCTGGAGGAACTCAAATCATTTTACCAAAAACATACCTGCACAAGTATGTTTATTGCAGCTCTAATCACGATTGCAAAAACATGGTACCAACCATGTTGCCCATCAAAGCTGGAATGGATAAAATAAATGTGGTATATAAACAGTGGAATATTATGCAGACATAAAAAGGACAGATATAAAGATTTTGTAGAACGTTTGATGGATATAAGGTAGGTCATTTTCAGTGATTTATCACAGAAACAAAGAACAGAGTTCCATATGTTAGCACTCATGAGCTGAACTTGATCACTTATTGTGCTGTAAGAAAGTGTTAGGCAGTCGTGGAAAACTGTTTGCGGGGGTGAGATTGGCAGTGGAGGAATACTGCTATGGAGGACAGGGGCACACCTCATCAACAAGGGACCATGCATAATCAATATTTGTATATCTAACTTTGAATTTTACCCCACATATTTTTAAAAATTAAAATGAATAAATAAATAAATGAAGGCTGTAAAATACCCAACTGACTTTATTTGTTTATTCTATTTTTTATTTTTTTAACTTTAAAAAGGGTTATAATTCAGGGTTGGG
>NW_006986401.1:0-829 GCF_000164805.1 Carlito syrichta
CAGACATTCTCTGACTTATCTCATTTTTAATATCAATCTTATACCAAAACATAACACCAATGTTTGGGAGTATATGAAGATGTCCATTGCAACACGGTTTTTTTGCAAAGAAAAGTCATTTGAAAGACTTGAACATTAGTTACATTAGCACAAGGGAGAAATTAGCAGCCTGTGGGCAATGCCGGGGGTTGTGGGGGCAGGGAAGGAAGGAGGAAGGTGGGGGTATATGACATCACAAAGGGTACTTGATTCATTAACAGGGAGAGCAAGAGCCAATTAGAAGCCCAAACTTCACCTGCATGCAGCCTACTTACGTAGTTAATCCTCATTTGTACCCCACATTCCTATAATAAAACAAAATTTAAAAAAAAACAAAGAGAAATATAGAAGTAGATTTTATATTATCTGGAAAGTTTTTAAAAAAACAAAGCAAAATGTAAATTTATGTATAGTATGATCATGAATTCTCTAACCTGTTTGGGAAAATTGCTAGAAGTTTTGATAGGTCTGTTGGTACATTTTAGAATTTGAGGAGAAAATTAAAAACAGACATACAAGATACTAAATACACTAAGAAATGAAAACACACATGAAGCATTAACTCTGAAAAAAGCATAAAAGAAACATTATAATAATTATGATTGATTACTTGACTTGGAAGTGAAAATATGTAAACAGTCAATAAAAAATATAATTGCTATTTATATAAATATCCTGATTTTTTTTAATGCTTGATTTTTTTGTTGTTGTTGTTTTTGTTTTTGTTTTTTGAGTCAGAATCTCACTCTGTCGCCCTGATTTTATTTTAAAATGAATTTTTGCAGGCAGG
>NW_006986402.1:0-679 GCF_000164805.1 Carlito syrichta
ATCTGCGTTGTTTTTGAGATTTCCTTTTGGTGTTGATTTCTATTTCTTATTCCTTTGTGGTCAGAAATGATGCTTTGTATGATTTCAAATTTGGGGAATTAGTTAAGGCTTGATTTATAGCTCACCATGTGGACAATCTTAGAGTATGTTCCATGTGCAGCTGTGAAGAATGTATATCCTGAGGTTGGGTGAAGTATTCTGTAGATGTCTGTTAGATCCAACTGGTCAAGTGTTGACTTTAAGGCCAGGATTTCTTTGTTAGTTTTCTACCTCGACGACCTGTCTAAAGCTGTGAGTGAATGTTGAAGTCCCCAACAACTCCCGTGTGGCTGTCTCAGTTCTTTGTTAGGCTTAGTGGTAATTATTTTATAAATCTAGGTGCTCCAGTGTTGGGTGTGTTCACATTTAGGACAGTTCTTACTTCTTGTTGTATTGAGACCTTTATCATTATGTAATGCCCTTCATTGTCCTTTTTCTATTTCCTTTTACTGTTGTTGGTTTAAGACCTATTTTCAGCCTCTATGGAAAGCAGTTTGGAGGTTTGTCATATAACTAAAAATATATTTACCATTTGACCCATCAGTCCCACTTCTAGGTGTGTACCCTAAATAGCACATGTTGTTCTACCAAAAGATACCTGCACTCGTATGTTTATGGCAGCACTATTCACAATATCAAA
>NW_006986403.1:0-538 GCF_000164805.1 Carlito syrichta
ACTCATGCCGGTCTCCTTGGCAATCTGGGAGGCCGAGAAGGGGAGACCGCTGGAACCCAGAATCTAGAGACCAGGTTGGACATCATAGCAAACCCCCACCTTGATTCTAAGCAAAACCCATAAAATCTTGGGTGAGGGCAGGCCTGGCAGAAGGATCACCACTGGCCCAGGGTTCAAGACCAGGCAGGAGGACCATGATGTCGACCAAATGGAAATTCTGTGATCTCAGCAGTTTGGGAGGCAAAGTCCGAGAGGATGTCCCGATTTGGGTGATTTGAGAGCTGCCTGAGCAACATAGTGAGGAAAGAAAATTTTAAAAAGGAACGAAAGAAAGAAAGAAAGAAAGAAAGAAAGAAAGAAAGAAAGAAAGAAAGAAAGAAAGAAAGAAAGAAAGAAAAGAAAAAAAGAAAGAAAGAAAAGAAAGAAAGAAAAGGAAGGACGAAAGGTAGAAAGGAAGATAAGAAGAAAGAAAGAAGCAAAGAAGGAAGAGAGAAAGAAAGAAAGAAAGAGAGAGAGAGAGAGAGAGAGAGAGAGAGAG
>NW_006986404.1:0-805 GCF_000164805.1 Carlito syrichta
CTAGTTAGTCAAGTCAGCTAGCTAATCAGCTAGTTACTTAGCTAACAAGTTGACTAGCAACTCAACTATCTGGTCAGCTAACTAGTGGGCTCATTCACGTTCCAACAGGTCTGCTAACTAGTCAGCTTGCTCGCCTGACAAACAGTCAGCAAACTAGTCGGCTCCCTCACCAGCCAACAGGTGAATAAAGTTGTTGGCTCACTCGCAAGCCAACAGGACAGCTAACTAGTCGCCTTGCTCGTCAGATGACTAGTTAAGTCAGCTCATCAGTGGGCTCACTAGCTGACCGAATACCTAAGCCAGCTCACTTGTCGGCTCACTCACCGGTCAATTAGTTAAATTGACTCACCAGTCGGCTCACTCACCATCAGACTTGTTAATTCTTCTGATCAGTAGGCTCATTCAAAAGCTGAGTAAATATGGCTGACCAGTTTGCTCACTCACCGGCCGACTAGTTTAGTCAGCTGACCAGTTGGCTCACTCTCAGGCCAAGTAGATAAATCAACTCACCTGTCAGTTTACTCACTTGCCGACTAGTTAAGTAGCTAACTGGTCTGCCAACAAGCCGGCCAACTAGATAACTCAGCTAACCAATCGGCCGACTAGTGGACCAACTTGTAAGCTGACAAGTTAGCTCAGGTAACTAGTAGGCCGAAATTTATGTCAGCTAACTAGTGGGCCAACTAGTCGGCAGACTAGTTTGGTCAGCAAACAAACAGGCAACAAGATAACCTTTCTAACTAGTGGGCCAACTCGCTAGTCCACTAGTTAACCCAGCTAAGTAGTTGGCCGACTAGCCGGCTGA
>NW_006986405.1:0-1170 GCF_000164805.1 Carlito syrichta
GGGGTATGTGGTGTTTCAAATGGTTTCATTTGCATTTCTTTGATGATGAGTGAGGCTTTGCAATTTTCATGTGTCTGCTGACTGCCCGTATCTCTTCTTATGAAAAGTGTCCAATCACATATTTTGCATACTTTTCAAAGGGAATGTTGGTATAATTTTTCTGAGTGTTTGAGTTTCTTGTAGATCCTAGATGTTATGCCTTTTTACAGATATATAGGTGGATAAATTGTTTTTCCCATTCTGTTGACTGTGTCCCTGCTTCGGATGCTTTCTTTTGTTTTGCAGAAGTGTATTAATTTGATGAGATCCCACTTGTCGAACTTACTTCTTAAGGCATAGGTATTTAGGGCTCTGAAGAGGAATTAGTTTCCGGTCCCAGTTTCCCTAATGGAGTCTCCTGCGTTTTCTAAGATTATTATAATTTGGTGTTTTACGTTTAGGTCTTTCATCCATTTAGAGTTAATGTGTATGGTGATAGATAGGGGTCCTGTTTCAATCTTGGATATGTTGTCAGTCTTTTCCAAGCACCATTTACTGAATAGGCTCTTCATTAACCAGTGGTTCTTGGAGGTTTTTTCAAAGATGAGTTGGTTGAGAATTTGAGGATTTCATTCTCTGTTCTGATCCATTCGCCTATGGAACTATTCTTGTACCAATACCAGTCTGTGTTGATTATTGTAAACATATAGTTAAGTTTGAAGTCTGGAAGTGTAATAGTTCCTTCTTTGTTTCTTTTGATAATATTCTTTGGCTACTGAGGATGGTTTATGGTTTTCTATGAAGTTTTTATTGTAATTTCCAGGTATGAGAAGAATGATGTTACTTATTGGTTTTTTCAGTGAATCTGTAGATTGACTAAAAAGCTAGTGTTTGCATTATAAGAGGTAAGTACAGTCAGGGAAAAAAGTGTACCAAATTGTCATTTATGACATCAGCCTCAGAACTTTGACATAATAATAGGAGGGACCTTGACGACTGAACAATCCTTAGGCTTCACGCACTTGTGTACAGTGCTCTGCTAAATGCGGTAAACATGTTGGATTTCATTCCCAAGAAGTGAAGATAGCCATGCGTTTACATTGTCACCACATGCAAAAATTTCTCCAGGGATATGTGACTATTCAAGAATCCTCTAAATGTGGTAGTTGTTTTTTTTAAAAGCATTCTTTA
>NW_006986406.1:0-826 GCF_000164805.1 Carlito syrichta
CCTGTATTCCGGCTACTCAGAAGACTGAGGTGGAAGGATCGCCGGAGCCCAGCAGGCCGAGGCTGCGGTGGCCAGGAGCAGCCACTGCACTCCAGTCTGGGTGACAGAGTGAGACTCCGACTCAAAACAAAACAAAACAAAACAAATGAAGACAATAACAAGGTGAGAATATCTCCTAACATGATACAACTATCAGTCATTCAACTGAAAATGCACTAATTCTTTTCCCAGAAGAGAAAGTAAAGTCCTTGCTGTGGTCTGAATATTCGTGTCTCCTCCAAAATTCATGGTGGAACTCAGACCCCAAAGCAACAGTAGTAAGAGGTAGGATCTTTTAGGAGGTGATTAGGTCATGTGAGCTCCAGCCTAATAAAGGGATTAATGCCTTGTAAAAGGGCTGCAGGGACGAGCTGGTCACTTTTGCCTTTCTGCTCTTCCACTATGTGAAGAGACAGCAAGAAAATCCTACTGATGCCTTGGTCTTGGATTTCTCAGCCTCCAAAAATGAAATGTAATTTTCTGTTCCTTATAAATTACCCAGTCTCAGGTGCCTTGATATAGCAGCACCAATAAACAAAGACAGTTCTTTGTTTATTCTTCTTATATCGTATAACTTAATACTGTGACATAAATAAGAGAGAAAGAAAACAGAGATATTTGGTTAACACACACACATGTGTTCAGAATAAAATGAGGAGGAAATACTCTGACAATATCAGTCCTGGTTTCTGTGACTGGTCACGTAATCATAGCTGCCATTTGGAACTACCTTTGTTTGCTGCTCATTCTGTATTCCCTTTCTCTTCAGCAGGAACTCCAGCTGGTT
>NW_006986407.1:0-1197 GCF_000164805.1 Carlito syrichta
CGCTAGCTAACTAGTTAGCTTTCTTGTTATCTAATGTACTAGCTAGGTGACTTAATTATCTGACTTAACTCATTAGCAAACGATCTACCTAGCTGACACAATCAGCTGACAACTTGTTAGCTAACTAGCTATCTAGCTGACACATCCAGCTGAATTAACTCATTAGCTAACTAACTAGCTCGCCTACTCCACCAACTGACTCAACCCGTTTGCTAACTAGCTTGCTAGCTGACTCAACCAACTGACTTAACCCGTTAGTTTCCTAGCTAACTACCTGACTCAATCTGCTGATTTAACTCGTTAACTAGCTAGCTAACTGTCTTAACCCACTGACAAAATTAGAAAGCTGACTTAACTAGCTTACTTAGCTAGCTGACTTAACTGCTTAGTTAGCTGGCTTAACTGGCTGACTTAACTAGTTAACTAGCTGATTTAATTCCCTGAATTAAATAGTTAGCTAACTATTTAACTAGCTGAATAACTAGCTGACTTATCTGTTTACTTAACTAATTAGGTTGCAGACTTAAGTAGTTGACTTATATAGTTAGCTAACTAGTAAGCTAGCTGACTTAGCTTGTTAGCTGGTTAGCTAGCTGACTTTGCTAACTAGTTTGCTAGCTGACTCAACCAACTGACTTAACCCGTTAGTTTCCTAGCTAACTACCTGACTCAATCTGCTGATTTAACTCGTTAGCTAGCTAGCTAACTGTCTTAACCCACTGACAAAATTAGAAAGCTGACTTAACTAGCTTACTTAGCTAGCTGACTTAACTGCTTAGTTAGCTGACTTAACTGACTGACTTAACTAGTTAACTAGCTGATTTAATTCCCTGAATTAAATAGTTAGCTAACTATTTAACTAGCTGAATAACTAGCTGACTTATCTGATTACCTAACTAATTAGGTTGCAGACTTAAGTAGTTGACTTATATAGTTAGCTAACTAGTAAGCTAGCTGACTTAGCTTGTTAGCTGGTTAGCTAGCTGACTTTGCTAATTGACTTAACTAGTTGGCTAGCGAGATACCTAGCTGAATTAATGAGTTGGTTAATGAGTTAGCTGTTTTAACTAGTTGGTATATGAGTTGCCTACCTGACTTAACTAGGTGGTTAACGAGTTAGCTAGGTGACTTAACTTGCTTGCTGATGAGTCGGCCGATTAGTTAGCTGGGTTAACATGTTGGCTGACTACTCAGCCA
>NW_006986408.1:0-947 GCF_000164805.1 Carlito syrichta
GTCCTCACATGAAGGAAACTTAAAAGCCTATTGCTAAGTAAGAATAAGGAATCTGCGTTACTCAGGTCCTCAAACCCCAAAAAGCTTAAGGTCATCTTGCTATGGGCTAAACATGAATCGTGGTGTTTTCGAGCATGAATCTCGAAAATGGAGTCCATATTTACAGGCAACTACATGACCTTTTGCTAAGAAAGAATAAGGAATCTGGGTTACACGAGTCCTCAGTCCCAAAAATCTTCAGAGCATTTTGGAAAGTTCTAAAAAGAATCAGAGTTTCGAAGAACGATGTATCTAATGAGAATCCTAATATACAGGAAAATAAACAGCTCCTTGCCAAGGGTGAAAAAGAATCGGGGTTATAACAGTCCTCAGTCCTTAAAATCAACAGACCATCTCCTGTGGGCTAAACAAGAATCAGGGTTTAGAAGCTGGAACAAAGGTAACAGCATTCCTCATATGCAGAATCTAAATGATCTGTAACTAAGGAGAACTAAGAAATCTCTTTTTCATGGTTCCCCCGTCACAATATCTACATGACAACTTGCTAATGGCAAAACAAAAATCAGGGTTTCCAAACAAGATTCTGGGGAAAGGTAGTCCTCATATGCAGGACATTACACGGCCCCTCGGTAAAGAAGAATAAGGAATCTGTGATACACTGGTCCACAATCCGAAAAATTCTCAGGGTGTCTTGCTGAGGTATAAACAAGAATCAAGGCTTCGAGCTCGTCTCATGTTTCAGAGATATTTGGCTTGTGGGTATTATGAATCAGTCATTTCAGGACTCTAGCAACATTCTGATCCTCTTGAGAGTTGTAATCGTGTATCTGGTAGTACAAATCCCTTAAGTTCCTCGGGAAAATTAAAGCCAGATTCCCAGACAAAAAGTATCATATTGCCATATTTGGATGTAAATTTGGTGTTACGATGAACTTGGTAATCCTGAA
>NW_006986408.1:1917-3095 GCF_000164805.1 Carlito syrichta
CAGGAAGCTGCACTGTCTATTGTTAAAGCAGAATAAGGAATCTGGTTTACACGTGTCCTCCATCCCAATAAAACTTCAGGGTTTCTTGCTATGGGCTAATAACGAATTTGGGTTTTTGAAGCATAAACTAGGGAAATGAGATGCTCATATACAGACTAATACACTGACTTTTCCTAAGAAAGAATTAGGAATGTGGGTGACCTGTTTTCTCAATCTCCAAAAAATATACGGCATCTTCCTAAGATCTAAACAAGAATCAAGCTTTCGACGCATGTATCTGTGATCAGGAGTACTCATATACAGGTAACTGCACAGTTGTTGGTAAAAATAAGGAATCTGGGTTATACTAGTTCTCACTCCTGAAAATCTACAGGGCATCTTGCTGATGGCTAAAGAAAAATCAGAGATTCGAGGCATGAATGTGGGTAATAGCAATCTTCATATACAGGAAACTACATGGCCTGTTGCTAATAAAATAGAAGAAATCTGTTTTCCACGGTTCCTCTATCAAAAAGTCTACATGGCTTCTTACTAAGGGCTAAACAAGAATCAGGGTTTCGAAACAGGAATCAAGGAAAGAGAGTCCTCACATGCAGGACACTGCATAACCTCCAACTAAGTACGAATAAAGAATCATTGGTGTACACACCCTCAATCCAAAAATTCCTAGGTTGTCCGCTATGGGACAAAAAAGAAAAAGATCTTCGAGCTTCCCAAATGTTTCTGAGCAATTTAGCATTCGGAATTATAAATCGGTCATTTCAGGACTACAACAATATTCTGGTCCTCTTTAAAGTTATAAATGATATTAGACACTCCAAGTCAGTTAGGTTCCTCAGAACAACTAAGGCCAGATTTCAGGACAAAAAAAATCTTCTTGCCATATTTGGATGTAACTCTGGTCTTAAGGTGAACCCTGTAATCTGTCCCCTTCCATGTCTCTATTTTTTTCAGAAGGTACAATGGTTTTGCACTTGCCAAATGTTTACTATGCATGTTTAATGGTAACCAGGAATCCTGAAATCCACGAACTTAGAATACTTCTGGGCATCTGTCTTTTGATATACTGAATTTGGAATCCAATCAACAGGAAAAATCAGGCCATCTTACTGAGAATTAAAAGAAAATCCAGTTCTAGGAGTTCTCATTGTCCGGAATCTACAGGGTCTCTTGATAAG
>NW_006986409.1:0-710 GCF_000164805.1 Carlito syrichta
TTAATCAGTATTTTTTATTATGGTTTTGTGGGGTACAGTTAAGGGTTAGGTGTACAATGACGTTTCATTCAGGCACCCTGTAGATAAGTAGTGTTTTCCCATCCCCCGACAGATATTTGCTACTGTTAATCCCATCCCCCTCCCCCCCATAGTTTCCCAGTACCATCAGTCATTTTCTTAGTATTGCATTGGATGTTCAAGGTCCATTATATGAGTGAGAACATGTGATATTCGGATTTTTTTTGTGAGAGGTCACTCAGTATTATAGACTCTAGTTCGATCCAGGTTGCAGCGAAATTCATGATTTTGTTCTTTTTTATGGCTGCGTAGTATTCCATCATGTATATGTACCACATTTTTTTAATCCAGTCCCCTTTTGATGGGCAGCATGGTTGTTTCCAGGTTCTTGCTATTGTGAACAACGCTGCGATAAACATACGTGTGCAGGTATCTTTTTTATGGAGTGATTTGTGTTCTTCAGGGTATATTCCCAGTAGGGGGATTGCAGGGTCATAAGGAAGGTCAATTTTTAGAGCTTTTAGGAATCACCACACTGCTTTCCACAGAGGTTGCACTAGTTTACACTCCCACCAACAGTGTAGAAGTGTGCCCTTTTCACCACACCCTCTCCAGCAGCTGTTATTTTTTCAGTTGTTGATAATTGCCATTCTGACTGGAGTTAGGTGGTATCTCAGTGTGTTTTGATTTGC
>NW_006986410.1:0-727 GCF_000164805.1 Carlito syrichta
CCTACTTACCTTATTAGTGCCGTATGATACTACTTGCCTTATTAGTGTCATCAGATACTTTTTGAGTCATTGGTGCCATTAGACTCTCCATGCCTTATTAGAGCCATTTGATACTCCTATCCTTATTAGTGCCATTTGATACTATTTGCCTTCTTAGTGCTGTTTGATACTACATGCCTTATTAGTGCCATCTGATAGTACTTGCCTTATTAGGGCCGTCTGATACTACATGCCTTATTGGTGCTGTCTGATACCACTTGCCTTATTAGTGTCGTCTGATAATTCTTGCCTTGTTAGTGCCATCTAATACTACTTGACTTTTAGTGCCGCCTGATATTCTTGCCTTCTTAGTGGCGTCTGATACTACTTGCCTTCTTAGTGTCGCCTGATACTACTTGCCTTCTTAGTGTCGCCTGATACTACTTGCCTTCTTATTGTCGTCTGATACTACTTGCCTTCTTAGTGTCGTCTGATACTACTTGCCTTCCTAGTGTCATCAGATACTATTTGCCTTCTTAGTGTCGTCTCATACTACTTGCCTTGTTAGTGTCGTCTGATAATACTTGCCTTGTTAGTGTCGTCTGATAATACTTGCCTTGTTAGTGCCGTCTGATACCACTTGGCTTGTTAGTGCCGTCTGATACTTCTTGCCTTGTAAGTGACGTCTGATACTACTTGCCTTGTTAGTGACGTCTGATACTACTTGCCTTCTTATGCCGTCTGATAC
>NW_006986411.1:0-798 GCF_000164805.1 Carlito syrichta
CCTCGGTTAACTATTTGACTGGTAAGTTTGCTGACCTAACTAGTTTGCAGACTAGTTGACAGACTAGTCAGCTGACCTAACTCGTCAACACACAAGTTAGATGACCTAACTTGTCAGCTGACACGTTGGCCGACTAGTTGGCCGATTGGTTAGCCTACTTAAATAGTTGACTGGCTAGTCGGCCGAATGGTTAGCTGACTTAATATTCGGCCAGTGAGTGAGCCAACTGGCCAGCTGACTTAACTATTTGGCTGGCGAGTAAGCTGACTTGTCAGCTGATTTAACTAGTCAGCCTGCGAGTGAGCTGACTGGTCAGCTGACTTTAGTCAGCTAGTGAGTGAGATGAATGGTCAGAAGAGTTAACTAGTCAGCCGCCGAATGAAACAACAGGTGAGCTTACTTAATTTGTTAGCCAGTGTGTGACCAAAATGAAAGCTGCCTTAGATAGTCAGCAGTATTGCGAGCTGACTGGTGAGCTGACTTAGCTAGCCAGCTGGTGAGGAAGCCGACTGGTTAGCTGACCTGTTGGCCTGTGAGCAAGCTGACAATTTAGTTGACCTGTTGTCTGATGAGAAGCCCACGAGTTTGCTGACTGGTGTGCAGGTGAGCGAGCCAACTAATAAGCTTACCTGATGGAAAGTGAGCCAGCCCAGTAGTTATCTGACCAGATGACTGAGTTTCTAGCCAACTAGTTAGCTATGTAACTAGCTGATTTTCTAGCTGACTTAACTAGCTAGCTGACTATCTAGCTAGCTATCTAACTGACATAACTAACTAGCAAACAAGCTATCTAACTCT
>NW_006986411.1:1826-5747 GCF_000164805.1 Carlito syrichta
CTATCCAGCTGTCTAGGCAGCTGATGTAACTAGCGAGATACCTAGCTAGCCAGTTGACTTGCCAATTGAATTAAATACCTGACTTAACCAGTTAGCCAGATGTCTAGCCAGCTGACTAAACTAGCTATCATAAATACATAGCCAACTAACTAGCCAGCTGATTAAACTAGCTGACATCATTAGCTAGCCAGGTGGCTATCCAGCTGACTTAATGACCTAGCTAACTAGTTTACCAGCTGACTTGCTAGCTGACATAACTAAGTGACTTAAATAGCTAGTCAGCTGGCAAGCCTTCTGAATTAACATGCTAGCAACCCAGCAAGGCAGCTGGCTAGTCAGCTGATTTAACTAGCTGACTTAACTAGCTCACCAGCTGACTTAACTTGATGACTTAACTAGGTAGGTACCCAGCTATCCAGCTGACTTTACTAGCT
Source organism: Carlito syrichta (assembly GCF_000164805.1). Taxonomy (NCBI): domain Eukaryota; kingdom Metazoa; phylum Chordata; class Mammalia; order Primates; family Tarsiidae; genus Carlito; species Carlito syrichta. The sequence goes on from NW_006986411.1 coordinate 2,261, forward strand.
GAAATAACAAGCTAGCTGCATAGCTAGCTATCTAGCTAACTAGCCCACTTAACTACCTGACATAAATAGCTGGCTAGCTGACATAACTAGCTGAATTAACTGGCTATCTACCTAGCTAGCCAGCTGACTTTACTAGCTGAAATAACTATCTAGCCAGCTATCAAGCCATCAGACTTAACTAGCTATTTAACTAGTTAGCAAGCTGGCTAGCCAACTGAGGTAAAGAACTGACTTAACTAGCTAGCCAGCTGGTTATCCAGCTGAATTAACTAGTTGATTAATGAGCTATGCAGCTGGCCAGCCAGGTGACTAAACTAGCTGATTTAACAAGATGGCCAGATGGCTAGACAGCTGACTTAACTAGGTGACATAATTCGCTAGCCAGTTGGCTAGACAACAGACTTAAATAGGTCAAAACCTAGACAGCAAGCTTGCTAGCCAGCTGACTTAACTAGCTGTCTCAACTAGCTGACCTGCTTTCTAGCCAGTTGAATTAACTAGCATGCTACATAACTAGTCAACTGGTTATCTAGCTGAATTAACTAGGTGACATACCTAGCTAGCCAGCTGTCTAGCCAGCTGACTTAACTAGCAAACTACCTAGCTTGTCAGCTGCTTTCTCAGGTTACATATCTGGTGACTTAACCAGCTAGCCAGCTGGCTAGACAGCGGACATAACTAGCCAGCTATGTAACTAGAAAACTGGTTAGTCAGCTGTCTTAACTATCTGACTTAACTAGCTAGCCAGCTAGTTAGCCAGCTGACTTAATTGCCTAGATACCTAGATAGTCAGCTGACTTAACTAGCTGAAATAACTAGCGAGCTCTCTGGCTACCTATCTGATGTAACCAGCTTTTTAATTAGCTAGCCAACTGTCTAGACAACTGACTTCACCAGCTGAAATTACTAGCTGGCCAGATGACTAACCTGCTGAATTAATTACCTAGCTACATAGCTAGCCAGAAGTCTAACCAGCTGACTTAACTAGCTGACATTATTAAGTAACCAGCTGGCTAGCTAGCAGAATTAACCAGCTACCTAACTAGCTAGACAGCTTGATAGCTAGCTGAATTAACTAGCTGAGATAACTAGATAGCCTGATGGCTTGCCAGCACACTTAACTAGCTACCAACTTGACATATAATTTAACTGCCTAACTACCTAGCTAACCTGCTGGCCAGCGAGCTCTCTTAACTACGTGATTTAACTAGCTAGCCAGCTTGCTAGACATCTGATTTAACTAGCAAGGCACCCTGCTAGGTAGCTGGCTAGCCAGCTGACTAAACTAGCTAGATACCTAGATAACCAGCTGACAACTAGCTGACTTAACTAGCTAGCTACCTAGCTAGACAACTGGCTGCCCTGCTGACTTAACTAGCTGATTAAACTAGCTAGCCAGTTGGCTGGCACACTGACCTAGCTTGCTGACTTAACTAGCAAGTCAGCTGCCTGGCCAGCTGAATTATCTAGCTAACTTAACCAGCTAGTCAGCTGGCTAGTCAGCTGACTTAACCATTTAGTTACCTAGCTAGCCAGCTGGGAAGCCAGTTGAATTAACTACCTGACTTAAATTGCTAGCCAGCTGGCTAGCCAGCTGACTTAAATAGCTTGCTATCTAGCTACCCAGGTAGCAAGCCAGCTGACATAACTAGTTGACAACTTGCTAGACAGCTGACTAGCCAGCTGACTCAACTAGTTGAATTAACTAGTTAGCCAGTTGGCTAAAAGGTGACTTAACTAGCTTTCTACCTAGATAGCTAGCTGGCTAGCCAGCTGTGTTACATAGCTGAGTTAATTAGCTTGCCAACTGACTAGACAAATGACTTAAGTAGATCGCTACCTAGCTAGACAGCTGGCAGCTAGATGACTTAACTAGCTGACTTATATAGCTGTCCTGCTTGCTAGTCAGCTGAATAAACGACCTTGTTATATATCTAGACAGCTGGCTAGCCAACTGACTAAACTAGGTGACAACTAAATATCCAGCTGTCTAGCCAGCTGTCTTAATTGACAAGCTACCTAGCTAGCCAGCTGGCTAGTCAGCTGACTTACCTAAGTGACTTAACTAGCTAGCCAGCGGATTAGACAGCTGACTTAACTATCTAGCTACCTAGGTATCCAGCAGTCTAGTCAGCTGACTAAACTTGGTGACTTAACTAGCTAGCCTGTTGGCTAGGTGCCTGACTTAACAGCTTCAGTACCTAGCCAGCCAGCTGGAGAGCCATCTGACTTAACTAGCTAGCCACGTACGTATACCAAAGACATGCCAGCTGACTTAACTACCTAGGTACCTAGGTAACCAGCTGACCAGTGAGTTGACTTAACTAGGTTACTTAGCTAGCTATATAATGGGCTAGCCATATGACTCGACTAGGTAGCTACCCAGCTAGGCAGCTGGCTAGCCAGGTGACTTACCTTACTGACTTAACTAGCAAGCATGCTGATTTCACTAGCTGACTTAGTCAGCTTGCTACCTAGCTAGCCATTTGTCTTATCTAGCTGGTTTAATTGGCTAGTTATCTAGCTAGCTATCTAGTTAGCCAGTTGCCTTAAGTAACTGACTTATCAAGCTACCTAGCTACAATAACTAGCTAACGAATATAGCTAGCTTCCTAGCTAGCCAGCTGAATTATCTAGCTGAAATAACTAGCTAGCCAGCTGTTTGCAACCTGACTTATCTAACTGACTTAACTTGCTAGCCAGCTGATTGTCATCTGACTTAACCAGCTAGTCAGCTGGCTAGCCAGCTGACTTAACTTTTGGATACCTATCTAGCCAGCAGGCTAGCCTGCTGACTTACCTTACTGACTTAAGCTAGCAAGCTGGCTAGCCACCTCACTAACTTGCTAGCTATCTACATAGCCAGTTGTCTAGCCAAGCAAAATTAATTAACTGACTCAATCAACTATCCTGCTGGCTAGTAAGTTGAATTGTCTAGGTAGCTACCTACCTAGCCAGCTGGCTAGACAGCTGACTAAACTAGCTGAGTGAATCAGTTAGCCAGTTGTCTAGCCAGCTGACTTAACTCACTGACATCACTAGTTAGCCAGGTAGCTATCTAGCTGACTTAATTACCTAGCTACCTACTTAGTGAGTTGGCTAGCCAGCTATCTTAACTAGATGAATTACCAACTAGCCAGCTGGCTAGCCAACAGACTTATCTAGCTTGCTACCTAGCTAGCCAGCTGGCTATAAAGCTGATTTAAGTAGCTGACTTAACTAGCAGTTTCCTAGGGAGCTGGCTGACTTAAATAGTTAGCTAACTAGCTAGTTATCTAGTTAGCCAGTTGAATTAGGTAGATAGCTTACTAGCTAGCTACCTAGCTAACAAGCTGGCTTAAATAATAAGCTTCTTTGCTTGCTGGCTGACTTAACCAGCTAGATAACTAATTAGCATAATCATTATCTAACGTGCTAGCTAGGTGACTTAATCATCTGTCTTATCTCGATAGCTAATGAGTTGGTTAGCTGATTCATCCAACTGAGT
>NW_006986412.1:0-1351 GCF_000164805.1 Carlito syrichta
TTATGGGATCTACTCATTCTCCTGATGAAAAAACTGAGGCCAGGCCTGCAGGAGCTGGTGGTACAGACAGGACCAAGAGAAGGCCCAACCTCCACTTCCGTTCTCCCTTCTCAGCCTCCCCTGCTCCTCCATGGCAGAATCGTGGGGGCCGGTGCTGTGGGCCCATCTCTCTCATAGCCAGACTCCTTACCACCCACAAAACATCCTCCCTTCTCTTCCCTGGCCCCACCCAGGTCACCAATCAGAGAGGTCACCAGGGCGAACTGAAATCAGCTTATCAACAGTGACCATGCAAAACTGTTCAGAAACAGAATTAAGGCAAATGATGCCTCCCGGCCAGACCACAATGCTAGGTCCCATAATAGCATCAAACTCCAAAGTGTTGGGAGCCAACATATGTAACCACACAGCTGAGGCCTATGAAGGCCTATTCAGAAGGTCGCCTTGGAGACAAGGATATAACATCAAGTGTGTACATATGAATAGTAACCAGTGTATTATAAGACAACATAATTTTCAATATTAGGAAGTGACAGTCTAAAATAAAATCTTATTATATCCTATGAAAAATGCACAGCAGAATTATTTTATATCTCTTTTTCTTTCTAAACTGTTTTTCTTCTTAAGATTTTTAGCCGTTATTTCCTGGTAAACTGATTGATTAGCTTTTGTTCCAGTATGTAGTTTCATTTGGGGTTATGATTAGACGTTATAACTGTGATAATAGTTGTATTAGGTTGCTTTTGGTCAAGCAGAACGTTCTTGGTTTTTGTACGTGCAGTAACTTTCAGCTTGCTTCAGTCCCCGGCTGTCGTTATGGCAACTGTGCAGTTCATTGTTTTAAGTGGCATGGCAGGTTTTGAGACGTAGGTAGTTTCCATGTAATAGGCAATCAGATTTAGGTTTTAGGTTAAAATGTCATTGAATTAAGTTTTATAGAACATAGAGTAAGTTCATAATTTTTATACTTATTAGTACTAATGATAAGGTTTATAATAGATTATAGTAGGATAATAGCTGTATTAGAATTTAGACATGATATTATAAGATAAGTAATTAATAAAGTATAAAAGACAATAGTTTAGATATTTGAAATTTATAGAAGTTGTGATAAAATTTTAGGTTAAGGATAAGTTCATAGGTAATTAATATACAATCATAGGGCAGTACAGAAATGTAGTAGGTTATAAGAATTATAAAAATAAATAGTATAAAATTAAGGTAATAAAATTAAGTCATTTAAGTAAACTTATAGATTATAGTATAGTGTTAAGTTAATAATATTAATCGTCAAAAATATTAAAAGTTAGTAAAATTGGATTGAACTTAGAGTTAACTTGGAAAGTTTTTT
>NW_006986413.1:0-793 GCF_000164805.1 Carlito syrichta
GGTAGTTAAATCAGTTGACAAGACAGAGGACTAAGTAGGTAGGTAGCTAGTTAAGTGTGCTGGCTAGCCATCAGGCTTTCTAGTTATGTCAGCTAGTTAAATCAGCTGGCTATCAAGCTGTCTAGCTAGGTAGGTAGCTATTTAATTCTATTGGCTAGCCAGCTGTCTACATGGTTAAGTCAGATAGTTAAGTAGCTGGCTGGGCTGCTGACTAGCTGGGTAGCTAGGAAATTAAGTCAGCTGGCTAGCCAACTGCACAGGTATTAAAGTCAGGTAGTTTAGTCAGCTGGCTAACCAGATGTCTAGCTAGTTAAGTCAGCTGATGAAGTCTGTTATCTAGCCAGGTGACTGGCTAGTTAAAAATTGGTTACATCAGAAGGGTAACCGGCTGGCTCACGAGTTATTTCAACCATTTACATCAGCTGGATAGCTAGGTAGTTAGGTAATTAAGTCAGCTGGCTAGCCAGCTAGCTAGCTAGTTAAGTCAGTTAGTTAAGAAAGCTGGCTAGCCAGCTAGTTATTTGGGTAGCTAGCTAGTTATGTCAGCTGTCTAGCCAGCTGGCTAGCTAGTTAAGTCACCTAGTTAAGTAGCTGAGAAGGCATCTGGCTAGCTACATAGCTTGCTAGTTAAGTCAGCAGGCTAGACAGCTGGCTAGCTAGATTAGTCACCTAGTTAATTCAGCTGGATAGTCAGCTGGCTAGCTATGTAGCAAGGTAGTTAATTCACCTGGCTAGAAAGAAGGCCAGCTAGTTAAGAGAGCTAGTTAACTCAGCTGGCTAGCAAAATGTCTGG
>NW_006986414.1:0-663 GCF_000164805.1 Carlito syrichta
CAACTAGCTAGCTAGTTCTCTAACGAGTTAAGACAGCAAGCTAAGTCAGCTAGCTAACTAGTTAGCTAACAAGTTAATCGGCTAGCTAAGTCAGCCAGATAACTAGTTAGCTAACAAGTTAAGTCAGTCAGCTAAGTCATCTAGCTAATTAGTTAAGTCAGCTAGCTAAGTCAGCTAGCTAACTGGTAAGGTCAGCTAGCTAAGTCAGCTGGTTAAGTCAGCTAGCTAGCTAGTCAGCTAATTAGCTAAGTCAGCTGGTTAAGTCAGCTAACTAGCTAGTTGGCTAACTTGCTGACTCAGCTGTTTAATTAGTTGACTAACAAGTCGGCTAACAAGTTAAGTCAGCTGGTTGAGTCAGCTGACTGGCTAGTCAGCTAATGAGTCAAGTCAGCTGGTTGAGTCAGCTGGCTGAGTGGTGAGCTAATGAATTAAGTCAGCTGGTGGAGTCAGCTGGCTGGCTAGTGAGCTAACGAGTTAAGTCGGCTGGTGGAGTCAGCTGACTGGATGGTCAGCTAATGAGTTAGGTCAGCTGGTGGAGTCAGCTGGCTGACTCTAAGTCAGCTGGCGGGGTCAGCTGGCTGACTCATCAGTTAACAAGTTAAGTCGGCTGGCGGAGTCAGCTGACTGGCTCATCAGCTAACGAGTTAAATCAGCTGGTGGAGT
>NW_006986415.1:0-979 GCF_000164805.1 Carlito syrichta
CCAGAAGGCCTGCATCCACCCTCCATACTCTGACCCCACAGCAAAGACACGTGTGAGCTCACGGAAAAGACAGCCTCAAGTTAGGGTGGACATCGGGTACAGAGCAATCAAAGGAATCCTGCAACACCATGGCCAGCCCAGGTTTCAGTCGCCCGGTCTGCCACTTTTGGTTTGTGGGAGGGACATTGCTTCTCCCGATCACTCCATCGACGCCCTCCCATGCGTACCTTTCCCTTGGGAGCCATGGATGCCCATTGTGATGCACGTGAGGAGTGTCATTTGTATTGCCAGAGTCTCTGTCTGCAGGGCTGGGGTGCAACAGCATGATGGTGGCTCCCAGGGACTCAATCTGTGGGGTTCAGGCTGTAGTCCTGCCTCAGCACCTGAGCAGCTGGGACTTCATAGGCCATCACGCCTGACTCTATTTTGGGGACCTCTCACTGGCCACATCACCTGAGCTGCTCTCTGACCCCTGGGCTCAGACAGCCTCCTGCCTCGGCCTCCTAGAGCATGAGGCTGAAGGCCATGAACCATGGTGCCTGGTCTGGACTAGAACATTCTGTTGGTGGAAGTGATGCAAAGAAATGCCCTAGGATGGAGGCCACCGCATCCCATGTAGCCGGGACTATGGGTACCACCATACACGACTCCGATGTTTGTGTTCTGTGTAGTGACGAGGTCTTGCTATGAGGCCCAGACAGATCTCGAAGTCCCAGGCACCAATGGTCCCCTGCCTCAGGCTTCCAAAGCCACAGACCGATTGTCTGCCAATCCACCGTCTTTTGGGAACTCTAGGCCCAAGGCAGGGAACTCCTTCCCAAATAATCTCTGTCTGTTTACGATGTTCCCAACTCCATACACAAATAGATGCTCTTTTTAATTTCTCTTTTTTCCTTTTTCTCTTTGAGTCGAAGTCTCACTTCATTGCCCAGGCTGTAGGGTGTTGGCTCCCTTCCAGCCACCACAGTCTTGCCCCGCT
>NW_006986416.1:0-745 GCF_000164805.1 Carlito syrichta
CAAATAGAATTTTTTCTTGTTAATTTGCAGCTTTATTCCATTGTGATTGGAGAATATGACCCTAAAGTGATATCTTTTTAAAATTCTTTATTGTCTAAAACACGGGTTTTACGTGTGTGTGTGTGTGTGTGTGTGTGTATGAATGCTTGTTATGAGTTCAAAAATATGTATTATCTACACTGTATATGTTGAGTTCTAAGTTCTCTGACTATTAAATCAAAGATCTTATCAATACAGTTTTCTACTTCTCTATTTCCTGTTTTTTATTGACACCATCATTTCTTATACATTCTTTTTCTGTATTTTTAAAAATTTACTTTTTTTTTTTGAAACAGGGTTTCATTCTTTCACTTAGGCTGGAGCGCAGTGGCATGATCATGGCTCACCATAGCCTTAAACTCCTGGGCTCAAGTGATCCTCCTGCTCCAGCTTCCTGAGTAGCTGGGACTAGCAGCACATGCCACCATACCTGGCTCATTTTTAAATTTTCTGTCGAGATGAGATCTTGCTATATTGCCCAAGCTAGTCTTGAACTCCTGCTTTCAAGTCATCCTCCCACCTTGGCCTCCCATAGTGCTGGGCTTATAGGCATAAACCACTGTGCCTGGCAAAATAGACCTTTTAAACACGTTTAAAAACTGGTATTTTTCTACTACGCTTCAGATTATTCAGTATCTATATCCTATCACTGAATAGAAAGGACCTTTTTTTCTCTTTTTCTTCCAACTTCTATATTTCTTGTTCA
>NW_006986417.1:0-745 GCF_000164805.1 Carlito syrichta
GAAGAATGATGTTAACTTAATGGTTATTTTATTGAATCTGTAGATTAACTAAAAGGGTAATTTTTACATTAAAAGAGATAAATAAAGTCAGGGAAAGAAGCATGTCAAATTATCATTTATGCCATCAGCCTCAGAACTTTGACATCATAATGGTAGGGACCTTGACTACTGAGCAATCCTTAGGATTCAAGCACTTGTGTACAGTGCTCTGCCAAATGTGGTAGACAAGGTGGATTTCATTCCCAAGAAGTGAAGAGAACCATGTGTTCACACCTATCCAAAAATATCTCCATGGATAAGTGACCATTCAAGAATCCTCTAAACGAGGTAGTCTTTTTTTTTAATTGAGTTGGAATCTCACTCTTTCACCCAGAGTTGAGGGCAGAGGGTTGCTCACAGCCACCACAGCCTCGACCTGCTGGGTTCTAGCAATCATTCTGCCTGTGCCTTCTAAGTAGCCGGAATTAAAGGGGCCTGCTCCCACGCGTGGCTTATTTTTTGATTTATTGTAGAGATGAGGCCTTGCTGCCCAGGTGGCTCTCGAACCTGCAGACTCAGGCAAACCACTCACCTAAGCCTCCCAAATGTGCAGGATTACAGGCTGAGCCATTGAGTCCGGCCGACTTTCTTTTAAAGCAGTCTTTATTGAGAGGACCAAGAAGCAATCAAACTGGGAGGAGACTCGAGGGGGTTGGCCAAGAGGTAGTCTTTTATTATTATGGTCATGGAGTCCTGTTGCAGCTTG
>NW_006986418.1:0-4388 GCF_000164805.1 Carlito syrichta
GCTTAGATGTTGTAATTTATATCCTGTCTGGTGCGAGAGACAGAATTCATCTGCTTTACTTCCATTTCTATCTTTTCTGACTTCATGTGATTGATTAATCAAAGGAGAGCACATATTTTACTTACATATAATTATTCATTCTCTTTACCCTGTGTTTTCCTATTTTCAATAGTTTTGTTTTTATATTGAATTTTTAAAATTCTGCTTATAGCAGTTATTTATGTAAAAGTTCCTACACAGTTGATTTGGGTTTTTCTATCTTTTATTTCTTAATCTTGAATCTCCTGAATCAGCTGAGTATCCACAAGTAGTTTCCTTTCTGAGTCTTTGTTCACACATGAACACATGAAGATACATGGATCACCACTATGCGCATGAAAAGATGATCAGAGAAATGCAAATTAAAACCATGAGGAGATTGTAGTCACATCCACTAGGATGGCTAAAGTTAAAAAAACAGACAATGGCAAGTTTTGGAAAAGATGCAAAATTACTTAAATGTACATTCATGGATGGTGGGAATGCAAAATGATGCAAGTGCCTTAAATAACAGTTGTAATTTTGTATATTGTTAAACATGCACTTACCAACAACTCAGCAATGCTACTCCCGCATGTCTACACAAGAGAAATGAGAGTACGTGGCCATAAATACTTGTACAAGAATGTTTATAGCAGCATCATTCATACCAGCCATAAGCTTATAACAGCCTGAATGACCATCAATCGGTGAAAGGATAAACAAATTAGTACCTCCATACAATGGAAGGCCACTTATCAATCTAAAGGGAAGAATTATATATAAAATGACATGGATGAATCTCAAAGTAACATGCTATTATAAGTAAAAGAAACCAGATCAAAAACTATATATTGTATGATTCCATTAGTATAAAAACTGGAATAAGCAAAACCATAGCAACAATGTGTATAAAGTTCTAGAATAGTGACAGAAAAAGATCAGAAGTTATCTAGGTCCAGAGGTGGGGGTAGGGGATTGGATCCAAAGGGGCATGAGAGAGTTTGGGGGGTAGATGGAAATGTTCTATATCTTTGTTGTAGCAGTGTTTACATAGCTGCACATTTGCTAAAAGTCAATAAGTGTACACTTAAAATGGAGGCATTTTATTTTATGTAAACTAAATCACAGTAGAACTATTATACATGTTTGTTGAAATATATACAAAATATGTTTTAATACATACATAGAATTCTTATGCATATTTTCTAATTGTAAAAAAAAGAATGGGTAAGCACAGAATTTTGGAGATGCAAAATTTATGAAGCATGAAAAGAAAGTAAGCTAGTTAGACTAGAAAAGAGAAAACAAAGATAATGCCGTAACATATAAATCAAGGGAGGATGGAATCTGCAGAATGAGTAGGAAATAAGACGTTTCAAATGCTATAGAGGGATCTCTAGGAAAGTGTTTAATCAAATGGACACCAGGCAAAAGAAGATGGTGCTTTTTTCTCTAAAATCTGCCTGTATAAGCAAAGAAGAGGTGGTGATAATTTTTGTTTCATGAAGAGATCCTGTCCAAGAATGAAGTTACACCGAAGAAAAAAGAGATGAAGAAACAGAGCCCAGAACTCAGAAAATAGTTTTTGAATTCTTAAACTCAGCCTGGCAAGTGTGCCTCTCCACTTTTCATTTTTGTGAACTAATAAAATTCACTTTTGTTTCAGTTAGTTGTAGTTAGGTTTCTGTTGCTTATATCTAATGGAGTCTTGGCTAATACATAGCTCGACTTCCTTCCTCCCGTTCATCATGTCTTAGTGAAGGCCCACAGTGTGCACATAGAGGGCTAGGAATCAGGGATGTAGCTGGTAGGGGCTTTCAATTTCACTGACAATCTCCTGTTTCCTCAATTTCCTAAACCCAAACTATGTCCAGAAGCAATATCTCTCCAGAAGAGGAAGGCCATCTTCACTTTTTTGACAGGTTCTCCATGCAAATTGCTATTTTTTGAGTGTGATCCCCCTAAATTCTTGTGTTTTGGAAATGTAATTGATAATGTAATGGTTTTAGGGGTGAATAAGGTCATGAGGGATCTGTGAAAAATTGTTTCCAATACATGTTTCACCAACTTTTACTCCTTAGCAACTTAAGAAAGCTTCCCTATGTTCTTGACCACTCAATGTATTTTAAAACATTTTGAATACTCAATGTATTCCAATACTATAGGAATAGTATCTCCAACATTCATTTTTATTTCATTTATTATGAGTAAGGCTGAGAATCTTCTCATATCTGGGACACTTTTGTTTCTTTTTGATTAACTGTTTGTAGATATTTTTAGTCCATAGCTCTGGTGGCTTATTGGTCTTTTCCTTATTAATCTGAAAGAGCTTTTTTATGCCAATGGTATTAGCTATCTATATGCATTGTGAATTGGAACTGCTTTTCCTAATTTGTTGTCTTTCTTTTTATTAATTTTGGACTTTGCCACACATTTTTTATACAATTTAATTCATCAGTCCTTTATTTTTAGAGGCTCTTTGCTCTATTGTGTTTTTTAAAATAAACTTCTTGGGGCAACCCCTTTGGGTCCCCTCCCACTATGGGAGCTTCTCTGTCCTCTCAATAAATCTTGCTTACTCACAAAAAAATAAAAAATAAAAATAAAAAATAAACTTCTTTATAGTTATGAAGATATCATCATAATCTTCCCTTGTTTTAATTTTACTTGTAAATTTTGTATATTCCATCTGAAATGTATCTTGTAATCTATCTCTGTAAGACATGAAATGGAGCCAAACCAATTTTGTTCCAAATGGCTACCCATTCATCCCACCACCACTTATTTAATTATCTATTTCTCACTAATCTGAAAACTCACCTTTATCATAGTGTAAACTGCCATTTGTATTAGGACCTATTTATAGACATTTTGTCCCGTTTCATTGATGAGTCTGCTTAATCATGTGTCAGTACCACACTGGAGTTTTGTGAGAATTTTTTTTTATGGGGTGGACAGATAGGTGACGGAAGTCAGTATTGAATTCTTCAAGTTGTAAACTTTTAGTTGCAATAAGACAAACATAAGAAAAGAGCACAGATCACAAGTATAAAGCTCAAAGGGCATTCATGGTGCAAATATACAGCACAGCATGGGCTCTCATAACAAGTCCTCAGACCAAGAAGCAAAATATTACTGGTGCCTGGTGCCTCTTCCAGTCACTACCCTCTTGAGAGTAGCCACTACCTGACTTAATCCTGACTTCTAATAGAATAATAATTAATCATGCCAATTTTGAAATGTATATGAGTTGAATTATCCAGTACTTATTTCACACTACATTATGTTTATTAGATTTAGCTAGATGATATATATAATTAGTTCATTCAATCTCATTGCTATGGAGCATTCCACTGTATAAATATAGCACATTTTGTTTATTCATTTTGCCATTAATAAATGTTTTAGAATGTTCAATATTTTGCTATTATGAATAGTGCTTATATGAACATTTTTATATGTTGTTTTGTGACTTTGTTATTTATATTGGATATGGAGCTAAGAGTGGAATTACTAGGGCACAGGGTATGCATATCTTTAGCCTAAGTAACTGAGCACTTCCTCCAGAGTGATTGTGCTGGGATGTTAGTGTCAGTGACCAGCACTGACCAAGGGTGGGTTAGGACCTGCACCGGAGAATCAGGAGATGGCAAGAAGGCCACTCGGAGGCAGTTCTTCTGGGAACAGTCTGATCAGGACTGGAGCCAATTTTATTCAAATCTTTTCCAACTTATATACCATTTTCTATACCCTCCAGCAGTGTGATAATTATTTACTGGGGGCGTACAAATTCCATGATGTATATTGTGGTTTACAAATTATGCATCACAAGACCATCACGAGACCTGCAAGTTCCAAGCAGACAATTCAAACTCCATGATGCCTGACGTGCTTCACAAAACTCACATCAAGGTCACAGGTGCACAATTTCAATTGTTCAAAATGTCTTCCATAGTGTTCAATAAATCATTCATATTATACTCTTTGTTCTAAACCCTGATTAATACAAAAAACTTTTCTGAGTTAACTCTAGGTTCAATCCAAGTTCACTGACTCCAAATATTTTTAGCGATTAATATTATCAACTTAACACTATACTATAATCTATAAGTTTACTTAAATGACTTAGCTGTTCTATTAACCTATTATGATTCAACGTAGTGTCCTGGAATTCTATAACAATTAATTCAAATCTCATTCCTTACCATGACTTATATGAGTTTCATAAACCTAAACTTTAATTTTTATATGATCTAGTGATTGGACTTTAACCCAAAACTTAAATCTTTTTTCCTAGTACATTAATACATGGCTACGTGTAAAATTTCCTATTGTTATATCAGAAGCAAAAACAGCACCGTTGGAAA
>NW_006986419.1:0-776 GCF_000164805.1 Carlito syrichta
TCACCTTAGGATCCTGTTCTCCAATTGTGAGAACAATGCTTCCCAAAGGCTCCCTCTGGTCTGCTACAGACATATTGGGAATCGTTGCATCAGCTATGTCTTCAAACTAACTAAGAAAACCATTAAAAACTTGGTCTGGTATTGCTTTGTCTTGCTCTGGGATCCAAAACATTTTACAGCTTTCTATTTCACCTGGTAAATGGGTCATAGCAGGACACCTTTTCAAAGTTCTGAGTAGCTTTTCAAATATTATTTGTTCTTATTAGTTGTGGAATAACAAAAACAAGCAGCATTTCATTTATAGGATATTGGGGTAATATCCTAGTAAACCTTCAGATTATTCAGACCTCAGAATCTTTCTGAAATGACATATAGATAAAGATAAAAATTTCTATTTTGCTGGGTAAATGTGGGCCTGAAGTCATCACAAGGGTTCATATAAAGGGATACAAAAACATCAGAGTCCAAGAAGATGTGATGAGGGAAGCAGAGGTCAGAATGATCCATAACCACTAGCTAAGAAATCCAGACAGCCTCTATGGATTTTCCCCAGAAGAAATGTAGCCTGCTCATCCAATTTAGACTTCTGACATTCAGGACTTAAAGACAATGCTTTTTTCTTGTTTTCAGCTACCAAGTTTGTGATTAATTAGTTACAACAACCGAAATCTAATATAAGAGTAAAATGATACTGTTGATTTTACTAGGAAAAAAAAAATCACTGCTTCACAGCTGATACCAATAACTAGAAGCTACATTACTTTATCCTAGTAAGG
>NW_006986420.1:0-1095 GCF_000164805.1 Carlito syrichta
CTGTCAAATTCAATTTCCATGTTCTCTTATAGACTCCAAGAATACATCAAGGAATTTACCTACCATTCTTGGTTAGCTTAGTGCTTTGATCAAGAATTAGTAATCAGTACTGAATTTGAGCAAATAATTTCTCAGTGTTCGGGCTGTGTCCTGCTCCATTAATTTCTCAGTGTCATAAGTGCATGAGTGATTTTCAGTACTTTAAAGATGTCACTTCTGTGCCTTTTGACTTGCATAGTTTCTGATTAGAAGCCTGTTGTCATTTTATCTTTGTTCTAAAATTAAATAATCATTGCATGTCAGAAATAAACCTATCTTGGATATTAATATTATTCATTTAAACAAATTTCTGTACTCATTGCACCATATATTTTATTAGAAGTTTGCATCTATGTTCCGTATGTGTGGTTTTGTGTTTTCCTATTTTATATTTTTTGTCTGGTTCTTTATGCAAGTTGTTTCCTTATTGTTCACAAATAATCTGAATCTCCCTACCGACTAATATTGTCAAACATCTTTCATTTTCTACACTTATCTTGTACCTCCAAAGTCTATACAAGTCTTTGTCTACTTTTTTGAGTTTTTAAATTATTGAGAGTGTATTTACAAGGAATAAAGTCTACTTCTCTCATAAATAAATGCTTTACAAATATTTCTCTTCCTGTGTGTTTTCTTTTTTAACTCTAGCTTGTCTGTTAAGAAATTGAGTTGAGTTATCTTAATTTTGTTGAAATCCAATATGTCTGGTAAAAATTTCTTTTTTAATTCTACCTAACAAACTTGGCCTTACCTAGGATTCCGGTGGTTTTCTTTTTCTTTCTTTTTAAAAATACTTTATAGCAATAGGTTTTACACTTAGGTCTGTAATGCATTTTTCTTTTTGTATGTGATTCAAAATATGGGTCAAGATTTTTTTTCCATAAGATGTTCAACTTTTCCAACAGTGTATATTGCAAAGTCTAAAACTCCTTCAAGATAACAAAAGATGAGTCAATTTCTGGACCCTCTATTTCCTCCAATTGACATATTTTTAGTATTTCTCTTTTAATGAAATTTATTCCTTTTTCAAATTTATTGAACCAGAAACTTAGATTT
>NW_006986421.1:0-397 GCF_000164805.1 Carlito syrichta
AATGACCCGAAAAATCACCGTTGTTATTCAGCTACAAGAACCTAATGGCAAACCGGCGGAAAAGACACCCCCTTATAAAAATTATTAATCAATCATTCATTGATCTCCCCGCACCCTCTAATATTTCTGCATGATGAAATTTCGGCTCTCTCCTAGGAATCTGCCTAGGACTTCAAATCATCACAGGACTATTTTTAGCTATACACTATACATCAGACACAATAACCGCATTTTCCTCCGTAACACACATCTGCCGAGACGTAAACTACGGATGGATTATCCGGTACTTACATGCAAACGGAGCATCTATATTTTTCCTCTGCTTATTTATACATGTAGGTCGAGGCCTATACTATGGTTCCTTCGCCTTCCTAGAGACATGAAATATTGGAATCCT
>NW_006986422.1:0-431 GCF_000164805.1 Carlito syrichta
CTCCTACTAGTTTAGGATTGTTCAGATTTTCTATTTTTTTTTTTATGATTCAGTCTTTTTAGGTTATATGTTTCTTAGATTTTACCCATTTCTCCTAGCTTGTCCAGGGTTTAACCTTATAATTTTTCAGAGTAGCTTCCATATTTTAAATTTCAGTTACATTGATGGCAATATCTTTGGTTTACTTTAGATTCTATTTATTTGTGTCTTCACTCTTTTTTCTGTTCTAAGAGTAGTTGCTTCTGATTATTTGTTCATTAAACCTATCCTTTGCTTTTCTTGTTTTTTAATTGTTACATCATTCTAAATTTAGTTTCTTTATGCTCCAATCTTTTCAAAAATTGCCTTCTGAATTTCTCATGAAGAGAATTTCCCCATGAATTGTTGCTGAATAAATTTGTGCTTCTGGAAGTAATAAAGGTCCAGGCTTC
>NW_006986423.1:0-556 GCF_000164805.1 Carlito syrichta
CAACTGCTGACTTAATCCGTTAGCTAACTAGCTAGCTAGCTGTCTTAACCAGTTGACTTCATTAGAAAGCTAACTTAACTAGCTGAATTAGGTAGGTGACAACTACTGAGGTAACTGACAACTGGCAGACTTAACTACTTAGCTAGTTGACTTAACTACCTGATTTAAATAGTTAGCTAACAATTTAACTACCTGAATGACTAGCTGGCATAACTAATTAGCTAACTAGTTAGTTAACAGACTTAAGTACCTGAGTTAAATTTTTAGCTAACTAGTGAGCTAGTTGACTTAGCTACCTGACTTAGCTAGCTAGCTGGTGAGCTAGCTGACTTAGCTAGCTAACTTAACTAGTTAGCTAATGAGATAGTTAGCTGACTTAATGAGTTGGTTAATGAGTTAGCTAACCCTTTTAACTAGGTGGTAATCTAGTTAACTACCTGACTTTACTAGTTGTTTAATGAATTACCTAAGTGACTTAACATTTTGGCTGATGATTTGGCCCACTAGTCAGCTCTATTAACTACTTGGATGGCTGCTGTGCTGAACTAACTAGTTT
>NW_006986424.1:0-766 GCF_000164805.1 Carlito syrichta
TACAAACTACCACTCCAATATTCAGTGACTAGCATAGGAAATCTTTCAAAAAGAACTATCCCAATATTCAATGCCTAACATAGGAAATCTCTCAGAAACAACTGCCCCAATATTTGATGCCCAACATAGGAAATCTTTCAGAAACAACCACCCCAATATTCACTGCCTAACATAGGAAATCATTTACAAACTACCACCTCAATATTCAGTGTCTAACATGGGAAATCTCTCAAAAAGAACCACCCTAATCTTTGATGCCTAACATAGGAAATTTCTTAAAAATCAACACCCTCATATTCAGTGTGCAAGAAAGGAAATCTCTCAATAACAACCATATCAATATTCTGTGCCAAAAAAGAAAATCTCCCTAAAACCCCTGCCCTGATATTATCTGCCAAAGAAAGAAAAACTTAAAAAAAAACAATATCTATTCTGCACAAATAAAAACTGTCTAAAATCATCACACTAATATATCGTGATACACACACAAAATTTTTCAAAAAAATTATGCCAATTGAAAAGAGAAACACCAAAAAATAAAATAATAAAAAAACAGAGAGAACCAATACAAAGCAAAACAGCAGCAACAAAAAGAAATCTATTTAGAGAGTAACTTTCAAAAATAACCTCATCAAAAATAAGCAAAACAAAAAAAAATTTTAAATAAAAACAAAACAAAGTAAAACTAACAAAAATGAAAATAGAGATATCAACACTGGAACAATAATCACCCTGATCTATGGATATAACAAGAAAGTTGATTTAA
>NW_006986425.1:0-758 GCF_000164805.1 Carlito syrichta
ATTCTTGTTATTATTTTTCTTCTTTCTTTTTCTTCTTGTTCTTCTTGCTTGTGTTCTATTTTTTATCTTACTACATTTCCTATTATTCTTGTCATTATCCTTGTCATTTTTCTTCTGGTTGTTGTTTGTCTAGCAATTATTTATCCTATTTTTCTTCCTTGTTCTTTTACTTATCTTTTATCCTCTTTTTCTTTCTTCTTTTTACTCGTTTAAGTATTAATAAGTTGGTCGTTCACTGCTCTCACTGAATATTACTATTTTTTTTCCAAAATTTTTTTAGCACTTTTGTCAGGGGAATCTTTCCAAAATTGACTGATTATGCTTGTGAATTGGCAAATTCATTTGTTAATATATTTTGTTTGTTTAATATCTAGTGTATTGAACAGAGCCTTGTCCATAGACAACCACTACATATTGATTGTGTATTGAATGATTCTCTATAATAAAAAGACCCCCTAATTGTAGACTTGAGAATAGAGTACAATATGTGTTCATTATTTTCCCTTAACTTTTCTAGGGTTTTTCTGAAGTGTACTTCAACCTTATTAACTAAAAGTGGATAAGGATCTCCATGTCATATAATCTCTAGTTCTTTGGTCATATTAAACACAAATAACAAAAAAATGGGTCAAAAAATAAAAGTATATCTTTTAAAGCATTCTAATTCTAACTTTTGGAAAAAATTGAAAACCATGCCTAATATCATTTCAGGTCTGAAAGTGCTTATGAGAGCATCTATTGAACTAACGTAATGCTGA
>NW_006986426.1:0-745 GCF_000164805.1 Carlito syrichta
AGTTGCTGGAAAGACCAAGTTGTTCTACACATACAGTACCTGCTATAGGACTGAAAACTGTTTTCACACAACTTTCAAACAATTATCTCATTGTAAGTATGAATAAAAATGTCACTGAATGATCCCCAAAGTTATGAAGGACAACTTGAAAGTAACAAACTTTAAAATAATCTAAAAAATATTAAAATATTGATGATAGTGGTCACTCTTTTCCTATTCCTGCTTTTAGTAGGACTTTTCTTAAGAATTCACTGTCATACAGAGTCAGATTATTGTGTCTCCAATACATTAACCTATCCTTACTTACAATGAGAGTTAAATTATAGGCATATGTTTAAATAAAATGTTGAGTTGCTGAGATGTGATTTTGAGAAGGCAAAGCACACAGTTAGCCATTACCATTTGTTTAGAAAGATAAGAGGTAAAGTATATTTACAGAATAGTTACCAAAAGGTAAATTAAATCCATTCTTATCCTGTATTTTGATTGCTTAAAACTGAATTTTAGACTATGCAGGATTATGCTGTCTTCTGTGACCATAAAGTTGAATTCTGACTTAGTTTTGCTTATTTTAATAGTTATCACCAAGAACTGATAATTCCCTGGTATGTAACCTCACTGATCTTAGTGAAGTCAACGAATACATGTACATGTACATATTTATATTATGATTTCTTACTAAGCTAGAAAAAATGATCATAAAGCATTTTTTCTATAAAATGTATTTTATTAAGGCAAAATGATT
>NW_006986427.1:0-718 GCF_000164805.1 Carlito syrichta
CTTCTGTAGAGATGAGAGTTCGTTACAGTACCCAGGCTAGTCTCAAATCAGGGGGCTCAAACAAACCTTTCACATCCGCTTCCCAAATCACCTGGGTGACAGGCATGGGACCCTGTGCCAGGCCTTCACATGCCTCTCGGAGGCCAACCAAGAGGTGGGCTCCCTTCAGATGACATGGCACCCTGGAAATGGCAGCCAGAGTCCCATGCCAAACCTGTCCCAGAGGAGGGCCTGGCACAGGGTCATGTCTCCCCTGGGGCACCCTCACCTCTGCTCATCTTGATCCCTAGTGTGGACCTACTGGCTCATCCTAGGGTCTGCCTTGGGAAAAGGAGGGTGTGACTCTCAAACTGTCCAAGGGGGTCTGACCAGGTGACTCACACCTGTCTCCTCAGCATTCAGGGAGCCCATGACAAGAAGATGACTGGAGACTGGGAGCTGAGTCAGGCTGGACACCATAGCAAGCCCCCACCTCAACCCAGAGCTATACCCAGAAAACCTTGGGTGAGAGCAGGGAGAATTGCCTCTGGCCCAGAGTTAAAGACCAGACAGGAAGACTAGGTTGTCGACCAAATAGAGAGCCTGTGATTGCAGCAATTTTGGAGGCCCAGGCTGAGTTTGGCCCAGGTTGTGCAGTTTGAGATCATCCTGGGGCAGTCAAGTGAGGAAAGAAAAAAAATATGAAAGAGAGAGAGAGAGAGAGAGAGAGAGAGAGAGA
>NW_006986428.1:0-2960 GCF_000164805.1 Carlito syrichta
CCTCCCTCCTCTATCTCTGACTTCAACCCAGCAGATAAATCTCCTATAGTCTGCTTTTGCTATTCCACTCTCCATCAGTTTGTCCTCCTTCTCACCCTCTGACCTTTATCTGGTAAGGAGGGGCTAGTGTCTCCAGCCAGGCCACCTGACCCCAGTCTCCAGTCTTTCTCTTTTGTCTTTGGAGGAGGGGCCGTGCCAAAGGTCATGCTGCCTGACCC
Source organism: Carlito syrichta (assembly GCF_000164805.1). Taxonomy (NCBI): domain Eukaryota; kingdom Metazoa; phylum Chordata; class Mammalia; order Primates; family Tarsiidae; genus Carlito; species Carlito syrichta. Next base: position 219 of record NW_006986428.1, read on the forward strand.
CAACCTCCAGCCTTCTCACCCCCCTCCCCTCACTGCTTGATAACTTCCTGGTGACAGCTGCAACAAGTCACCACCCCCACATGTACTTAAAAAAACTCATTCAAGTTTCCACATGGCTTAATAGGTCTCTTCTCAAGGGGGTGACTGGGACAAAAAGATGTTAAAGAACTTCTTCTTTGTTGTTTTCTTATGATAAATTTATCTCAAGTTATATCTAAACTGGAACTATATCAACCTTCTTCCCAGACAAAAGTAAAGGGATCATGTAAATAAATCCTGTTAGCTAACTACAAAAAGGTGCTAATAAACAGGCTAACTAGGACAGAATAACAGAGGTTTTTCAAAAACCAGATGGAAATCCAGCACTGTTTGTAAGTCGCCTCTCTAAGACATTGCAGCAGTTTACAAATATTAATTTAAACTCTGTGGGAAAAAAAACTCTTTTGGCTATGTATTTTTTCTCCCAGTCACCACCAGGTATTAGGCACAAACTCCAAAAATTAAAAAAGTGCCTACAAACGCCTCAGTTAAAGCTATTGGACGTGGCCTTTAAAATCTTTAACAATCAAAAGGAGGAAGAAATACAGGACCACCAACATAAGCAGAAAACACTTCAGCTTTTATCTACCGCTTTAGCAGGGAGAGCCACCACTGATAATCTTCCACCCCAGATGGTCGATAGCAGAAGGGGTACACAGCCCCTTCCCAGGTTTGTTTCCAATGCCGTCAAAATGGGCATATGGCCAAAGACTGTCAAGCCCTGCCCACCAACAAAACCCTGTCCCAAATACAAACAGCATGGACATTGGGCTCATGATTGCCTCGTTCACCTAGCTGGAGGAGAGCACATGGCCCAGAGGCTTGCTGCAAATGAGGGACACCAGGCATCTCACACAATCTCAGAAGGAGATCTCTTGGGCTTGCTCCAGTCGGATTGACTTGCCCCTAACTTGATAGCCCCAATGTCTTTGGAACAAACCATTAAACCAACCAAGCCTAGGGTGGAATTATCAGTAGCTGGCAGGGTTATATCATTTGTTATTAATACGGGGGCTACATGCTCAGCTCCACTTAAATTTCCTGGTCCACTCCTTCCTTCACCCCTTTTGGTTGTGGGGTTACAGGGCATTATATCCAGGACCCTCACTATGCCATTACTTCCATGTGTTCTGGGAAATAGAATATTTCAACACTCTTTCCTCATTATGCCAACGTGTCCAGCTCCATTATTGGAAAGGGACATTATGACAAAAATTAAAGCTCATATTCTTTACCCTGAGCCATCACCACTGTGTTTTTTGGGTGCCTTTTGTATAGCTTTGGATTTCCCTAATAATTCCACATTGGATCCTATCTAAGCCCTTCTGCTACATGTAATCTTATTGCTTTGGTTAGAGCTCTGAGGTTAAGAAAAATGTAAAGAAAGTTGTTGGTATAAGATATGTTTTTAGTAAGAAAAGATAAAGAAAAAGATAATTATATAGGAAAAATCGTGTATGGTACATTTTGTTCAATAATAGAATGGCTGGTTAAAGAAACCAAAAAACAAAAATAGAAGGTTTAAGCATACCAAAGAATGGTATGAGTTTATCGAACACAAAGAATGGTATGAGTTTATCGAACATGTTAGGTGAAAGTTAGTGGAAAAAAGTAAAAGAAATTCTGTAAGCACTCGAGGCTACAAAAAAGGGCCCCGCATAGTTAGTTTGCATTGGGGGTGTACCAACCTACCAATTGCTAAGAGGTGTCTGAGATATCTTCGTAAGGAGTATGACTGGAGGGGGAAAAGGCGGATGTTTCCCATATCTGTCATTCTCTTATTTGTGTGTGTCTGTCACTTTAAATCTGCTAAAAAGCTGGTTAAGTTACTATGCTTTGTTTGATGGGACATGTGGTCTTTTAAAACTTGATTGGTGCATATTTCTTTATGTCATTTTATGTCTCCCGTTATTTGTGTGGTGTTTTCTCCCAACCCGTTGGCGCTGTTAAAATTTCTGCCTTTTGTTCTCGTTTTCAAATGCTAAAAGCCAGGTTAGTTGAAAGTAAGTCCGTTTCTAAAGGTTTAGGCCTTGCCTAAGATCGTAATCAACTGCTTGTCCCTGTAAAACTGTTGACAAGTGTCTTAGAGTCTTGTAATGTATGCTGAGTCCCTACTTTATATTATAATGCTAAGTAACACTAATGCTTGTGGTTTTTGGCTATGCTCATTTAATTGTCCATGTCTTACAACTAAGGGTGCTGTCAAATAATTTATGAGGATTTTTCACAATTTTGACTGTTCATAATTAGGAATAAGTAGGAACAGATTATCTTACATCTATGTGGTCTGTTCACTCTAAAAAGGTTTTATACTAGGCCATTTTTGTAGACATCATTGGAAAGTCGTCAAGCGAAAAAAAAAAAAAAAGGGGGGACTTCAAAAGAAAAGCTGAGAACACTCAGTCTGGGAGAAGCATCAAGGTTCCAGGAGTTCCTGGCATTGCTCTTTATGACTTTACTTAGTTATTTGTTTGTTTTAAAATTCTCCTTTGAGGAATAAATTGCAAGTGTTCAGAGCAAATTCTGGGTTTTCAAGAAACGTGACCAAGAGTGTGTAGTGTTCTGTGTACTCGGATACTCCAATAGGACAAATTTTGAATAATTTGAAGCAAATTAAAATTACATGGTTTAATAATAAGTGTCTTATTAAGAAAAAATCTAATTTGAACTCACTACTAGTTAGCAGATAACAAGATTTGGAAA
>NW_006986429.1:0-702 GCF_000164805.1 Carlito syrichta
GAGGCCAAGGTGAGAGGACCGTCTGAGCCCCCAGGTTTGGGACCAGCCTCGACACCTTGATGAGACCTCATCTCTACAGGAAACCAACAAAATGAGTCGAGCATGGTGATGCACGCCTCTCGTCCTGGCCACTCGGATGGCCATGGCAGAAGGATTGCCAGAGTCCCATCAGTGGAGTCTGCAGTGGCTGTGAGTGGGTACCTGCTATCTGGCTTGGGCGACAGAGCAGGACTCTGAATCAGAATAATAATACAAAGCACTACCTCCTCAACCACAGACCAGGCTCCAGGGCTCAGCCTGGCATCCTGGCCCTTTGGAAGCCTAGGAAAGTGGTTTCAAGACAGGCTGAGACACTGGGTGAGACTTCGTCTCAGGCATCAAAATTAAATCCAAATATTAGCCGGGCATGGGGATCCATACACTCTGGGGGCTGCAGTGGGAGGATCACCTGAGCATGGCAGGTGGAGTCCACAGAGGCCATTTGCATGGAATTCTGACTTCAAAGAATAAAAATCACCACCACCAACACCAACACCACCCCTGCCACACAGCGTGAGGAGCCACCCTCAGGGCTGGTACAGGAAAAGGCACTTTTCCGCCTATTATTCATGGGAGGTTTCAAAGGTGGTCGCTGGGCACGTCTTTCCAGTGCCTTCAGCACACATCACAGAATGCCTGCCTCCACCCTCCACACTCGTGTCC
>NW_006986431.1:0-1016 GCF_000164805.1 Carlito syrichta
TCATGGAGTCTGAGACGGAATTTGGCCTGAACGCATAAGCCCCAGACCAGGCTGACCACAATAGCAAGCCCCCACCACGACCCCAAGCAAAAAGCATAAAACATTGGTTGAGGGTAGGCCTCGGCAGGAGGATTGCCTCTGGCTCAAAGTTCAAGATCAAGCAGGAAGACCAGGTTGTTGACCAAATGCATAGTCGGTGATAGCCACAGTTTTGGAGGCCTGAGCTGAGAAGATGGCAGGAGCTGGGTGGTGTGAGAGCAGCCCGGGCAACGTAATAAGTGAATAAAAGAAAAGAAAGAAAGAAAGAAAGAAAGAAAGAAAGAAAGAAAGAAAGAAAGAAAGAAAGAAAGAAAGACAGGAAGGAAGGAAGGAATGAAGAAAGGAAGGAAGGAAAGAAAAAAGAAACAAAAAAACAAAGAAACAAAGATAGAAAGAAAGAATAAAGAAAGAAATACATTCTCCTACAAACCTTTGGCCCTCAGGCCTTCCCCCCACCAACCCAGTACGTGAGGGTATCCCAAGCTTGGCACCTTCCAGGCCCAACTCCCTTCAAAGGCTTCCCCCACTTTGGGGCAGGAGTTCCCGGGTCTCCCTGCCTGGGTACCCACCAGCCCAACTCTCCAAGGTGAGAAATGTGCCCCAGGCTGGCCGACCATCCAACTCGGCAATGAAGACCTTCTATCAACAAAGGTCACGGACTCATCCCTCTCCCAGAGACATTACTTCTTCCCAATCCTATTTTTCCAGTCTCTAAAGCCAGACGATCTGTGAACACACCACATGTAGTTGAGAATCTGTGCACAATTCTGGTGTTTTTGGACACAGGATCTGCCTCTGTGGCCCAGGCTGGGTCCTGGGACATGACGGGCATTCATAGCCAGCCTTGATATTGCAGGCTCTGGCGATCCACACCCTCAGCCTTTGGAATGGCCGTGATGATGGGCAACTCAATACCAGACTCCCTATTTAGATGGGTGCAGAGATGGGGTCTACCTGTGTGGTCCGGGCAGGACTTG
>NW_006986432.1:0-665 GCF_000164805.1 Carlito syrichta
TCTTAGATGTACGTGACTGAGCCCTGGACTCCAAGGGGACCTAACATTGGGTTGCCAAACTGTCCTCAGTCCGTTTTCATCTGATTCTTTCCCTGACGTGCCCGTATCTGTTATCCCAGCTAATTTTGAATTTTCTAGGTTGAAGGTACAAGGCCCACTTTGGGACCACAGATAGAATCTGCATGTCTAAGGCTCTACCTGGCCTTTGACCCTGCATCCAACATACGTGGCCATACAGACCCTGTGCCTCGTACCCTGGTTGCACTGAGCACATCAAGCCCACTCAGAGGCCAGCCAGGTGGAAATATCCACCTTGACTTGCCTCAAAATTCACAAGACAATACCTCTTCTCAATTTGCAACCCAGCATCAGGTAATTTAAATTAACAAAATCACCCAGACCTTTGTTAGATAAATGGTACATTTGCTCATGAATGCCTGGTTCAATTGATGCTGCTATACAATCTGCCATTTGACATTTACAATCCTCTCTTTTATTCCTATTAGAGAAAGCAAAATTGGTTGGGTTCCTGGGAGAGGGATCCACATATACTTTTTATGGTTGACTGGCACATCTATCACGTGGTCCCAGAGTGAAAGAGGAATGTTTGAAAGCATGAATAAATGCTAAAGCCCTCCTGGCATTAAGAACTTATTTTTTACTGT
>NW_006986433.1:0-435 GCF_000164805.1 Carlito syrichta
CCAGCTTGAAAAGAAAACGAGAAATCAGACCTGAAAGGACATTGGACTTAAACAAAATGTCTCAGAGTGTGCTTCATTGATTCTATTATTTTAATGACTTAATTCTATTCCTACTGTATTGTTCCCTTTTTTCTCTTTTCCTTTTCCTTTTCTTCTCTTTTATTCTGTCTGTAAACCATGTCTTTGTATAAAGGAACAGCACACTAATAAGGTGGTTGGATAGCTGGTATGTTAACATCACTATATGTTTTATTTTTGTTTGTATGACACTTGGTTCTACTGTAGCTGAGGTCTATTGTTTTTATCTGTATCAGTATACGCCTCTCTCTCTATTTGAAGGCACACTCGATTGTTTCCCCCTTTACTCCTCTATCTCTCCACTCCCCTTTTCAACCCACTATCTGCTCCATTTCTCTCCCCTCTGCTAACCATTTT
>NW_006986434.1:0-5235 GCF_000164805.1 Carlito syrichta
TCCTCTTGTCTCTCCTCAATTCTATTTATTCTCTCTATTAATGTCTTGATATTTGGATTTGTGGTTTGAGTCATTTGTAGGTGGTACACCTCTCTGTTTTTCTGTACAGCCTATAGAGTCATTCTGGGGGCTCTTCGCTGTTTGCATTCCAAAGTCTGTATTTTCAGTGACTGACCTCCCAGGGGTCTATGTGAGGCCCATATTGTTCCTTTGATTTTTCTTCATTTTTGTAGATTCCACCCCCCACTTCTAACCTCTTCTTTAATTCTGTTGTTCAGGGATGGGGGAGGTAGTTTTTACTTCTGTTTGCTCAATCTCCTATTCTTCCTTATGTGAATCCTCTGGCTTTGTTCAATTCTGAAGCTGTACTGTGGGTAGGGGTCTGAACTTATTGCATTTTGAGATTTCATTGAGGGGGGCTATGATTCAGAATCTATCTTCAGATTCTAGTATCTTCTGACAGGTGTGTGGACCCCCTGGAGACTACTTCCCACTGCCTTGCAATTTATCCATGTAGTGGGGGTATTGGTTTGCCCCCAAAAACAAAATGAGGTAATAAAAAGGGAAATAATGGAATAAGGAATGAGGGGGATGAGAGGAAGGTGGAGAGAGAGAAGAAGAAGGAAAACAGAGAAGTGTACCAACCTACAAATCAAAAAAGACACAAAGACAGAAAAGGTTATAAAAAACAAAAACATACAGACAATCATACAAACACACAAGCTGACAAAAACCCCCTATTGATGTTCTTTCCCTCAAAAATATCCATACATACACAGGAAATCTAAAAAAAATCAATAAGGCTGGGCTTGGTGGCTCAACCTATAATCCCAGCACTTTGGGAGGCTGAGGCGAGTGGGTTGCCTGAGCCCATGGGTTCGAGACCAGCCTGGGCAACTTGGCAACACCTCATCTCTACAGTAAATAAAAAATTAGCCAGGTGTGTTAGCATGTGCCTGTAGTTCCTGTTACTTGGAAGACTGAGGTGGAAGGATCACGGGAGCCCTGGAGGTCATCACTAGGGTGGCTGTGAGTGTGCCACTGCACTCCAGCCTGGGTGATAGAGTGAGACACCAACTCAAAAAGAAAAAAAAATCAGTAAAATAACAGAAACAAAGCAAGTATGAGTATGTAATCAAAAAAAGAAAGAGAGAAGAGGAAAATAAAAGAAAAAGTCCCAAAATAAAAAAAAACAAATTAAAAAACAAAAAAAAAAACTCACTCTGAGACTGTTCTGTAACTTCAGCTTCCTTTTCAGCTTTGGAATCCAGCCCCTCTCCATACTCTCAGCCTAGGCTGATAGGGTAGCTCTCAGTGTGTGTCAGACACCCCATAGACTGCTGTGGGAGGAGGGTAGATCAGATCTTAAACTTTTAGTTCTTAGCAATTGATTATGATATGATACAAAGAGCTGTGGGCTCTTCATATGTAGCTTATATTGTATTGAGGTAAAATTATTCTATATCTATTTTGTTGAGAGTTTTAATCATGACTAGGTATTGAAGTTTGTCACGTGTTTTTTCTACATCTATTGAGGTGGTTGTGCTTTTTTCCCTTTCATTTTATCATCACTTTATATCATATTGCTTGATTTGCAATCCATTCTTGCATTCCTGGGATAAATTCCATTTGGTCAAGGTGAGTGATCATTTTAATGTACTGCTGAATAGGTTTCTAGCATTTTATTTTATTTTATTTTATTTTTTTTTTGAGTTGGAGTCTCACTCTGTCGCCCAGACTGGAGTGCAGTGGCCGCTCCCGGCCACCGCAGCCTCGGCCTGCTGGGCTCCAGCGATCCTTCCACCTCAGCCTTCGGAGTAACCGGTCTAGCATTTTATTAAGGAGTTTTGCTTCTGTGGTCATCAGAGATATTGTGTGGTGTTTTTTTTTCTTGTAGAGTCTTTTACTAATTTTGGTTTCAGGGTGATCCTAGCCTCGTAAAATGTTTTTGGAAGTGTTTCCTGTTTTATAGTTAGGATGAGTGTAAGAAATGTCAGTATTAATCCTTTGAATGTTTGGTGGAATTCATCTGTGAAACCATCAGGTTCTTTGTTGAGAGGTTTGATTATTGATTTAGTCTTTTGTTAATTGGTCTGTTCAGGCTTTCTGTTTCTTCCCAATTCAGTTTTGGTAAGTTTTGTGTCTAGGAATTTATTCATGTTTTATTCAGTTTGTTAGCATATAATGTTTCATAATTGTCCCATATTGATCTATTTTATGTCTGAGTTATCCATTGTAATGTCTCCTTTTTCATTCTTGATTTTACTCATTTGAGTTCTTTTTTCACTTACTCTAGATAGAAGTTTGTCAATTTTTAAAATCTTTTCAAAAAACCAACTCTTAGATTTTTTTGATATTTTCTTCTTTTTCATTTTCTGTTTCCTTATTTTTCCTCTACTTTTTATTATTCTTTTTTTTCCCCTGATAATTTTGGACTCAGCTTATTCTTTTTAATAAACTTTAATACCTCAATTACAGTAATGAATAGAACATCCAGACACAAGAATCAATAAAGAACCAGCTGACTTAAATAATACTGTAGATTAAATGTATTTAACTAACATATACAGGACTTTTCACTCAATAGCAGAGGAATATATATCTTCTCAGGTGCAAACAGAATATTCTCCTGGATAAATCACATTTTAGGTCAAAAACATGTTTTTAACAATTTTAGAAGGGCAAAGTAATTTCTGGTATTTTATCTGACCACAGTGTTATAAGTTAGAATTCACAACAAATAAAATGGGAAAATTTGCAAAAATGCAGATGCTAAACAACACATTCTAGAACAACCTTTGAGTCAAATCAAAGTAAATTTTGCAAGTATCTCAAGAAAAATGAAAATTAAGACAGAATTTACCAAACCTATGAATGCAATAATAAGAAGGAATTTTATAGGAATAAATGCCTACCTTAAAAAGAAGAAAGATCTCAAATAAAAAAAGTTTTCAATACAGAGATTAGAAGCTTAAATTAGAATCCCAAAACTTTTATTTCCTGGCTGCAACCCTAGTCATGTTAACTAGCCTGTAAATTATACATCTGTAAAATTGAGATAGTAAATGTGACCACTCATAGGGCTGTTGGAAATTTTCGGTGAGAAAATACAGATGATGTACTTAGCATAATATCTGACATCACGTAACCACTTAACAAATGTTACTTTTCTCCTTGAGGAAATAGCCCTGCCCTATGTTCTCCACTATACCTAGGTCCTTTTTTAGAGCTGTGCTCTATCACATCTCTGATTAGGAAATTCCTTTATAGGCTGCCATTTTTGCTTAGATCACAGTGAGTTTTTGCTTAGATAATTTCGGGAAGTTTATGGATAAATCTGAAGATCTGGTTCAAGAAATCAGGTTTTTCTTCACCAGTGTGTATTGCCTAGTTGTATCTTGGAACTCATTCATGCCATAATATGTTGACCAGCCAAACATACTAACTTTTTAATTTAATTCTGTTCAGGTAGCAACATTTGTAATAACTTTCTCTACTATGATTTAGGGTACCATTTCAGCAGTAACATAGGCTTTTTGTTCCTGCGCTGACAGTCAAAAAGTCTTATCCTCTGTGATTTTTGTCTTTGTCCTAGTTGTTCCTCCAGCATTTAAAGTTTGTCCCAAGGATTTCTAAGGTTACCCCTAGTCTACTTTGTTTTAGGATATTTGGAAGAAATACTATAAGCAAAATCTAAGGTTAGGACTCCATGACCCATTTCATCTTTGTGCAGAGCTGTATTAATAAAAAAAAAGACAGAGATAAAAATCTGGACTAATGTTCCTGCAGTTTTACTTTAATAAACGTTTACTGAAATAGTTGTATCATAATCTAAAATCTTAATACTCCTTTGGATCACTGCATCAGTGTATATATCAAACATTTCCTGGATTTTCAAAGCAGCATTTAACTTTTATTGCCCATGCAGAGAAAGGAAGAATAGACAGAAGTTTGTTCACTTTCTTTTTTTTTTTTTTTATTTGGAGTCTTACTCTGTCGCCCAGGCTGGAGTGCAGTGGCATCAAGCTCACAGCCACTGCAGCCTTGACCTGCTGTGCTCAGGTGATACTTCCCCCTCAGCCTTCTAGGTAGCTAGAATTATTGGCATGCGCCTCCACACCTGGCTAAATTTTTGATTTATTGTAGAGACGAGGTCTCACCAAGTTGCCCAGGCTAATCTTGAACCTGTGGGTTCAGTCAAACCTCTCACCTAGGGCTCTCAAAGTGTGTTCACTTTATTTTCAAAGTGTACCATACATTTCAGTATCTCTTTCTAAGATAATTAATAATAGTCTACTTTTATACTATACTTTATAAAGCACTTTCATATGGAGCTTATCATCAGTCCTGTCAACAACTCTGTGTTTTGGTTATTATTGCTGTCTTCAGAATGTAGATGAAAAAAAATTGAGGTCAGGCAGGTTAATGGACTAACTGAAAGTATTTAACCAATAATAGAAGACTTAGGTCTCATAACTAAATATATAACCGCAATTTTTTTTCTTTCTACTATATTATATTATATTATAGTAGAATATAATATATATTATATTATATTTATATTATATTTTCACCATTAATTTTTAAAATTTCCTGTACATTTTTCCTAAATGCAAAATAAACAAACTGACTTCTACTTATGGGCTAAGAAATATTGGAAATAAAAGACCTTCATAATAATTCTGTTTCATAAGGAAAATTTTTAGCTTACTTGGATAAGTTGCTGTATTACATTCTATGCGAAGATTTATGTTTATAGATAGGAAAAAGAAAAAGTACTGCTGTGGTACAATATAGAATCTTCTCTTCCTTGTTTGCTTTATTGGCTATAAACAAGTCTGTTGGAAACTTCATTATTGCATACAAAACCTTGTGACCTTAGTTTCTAATTGAATATACGTTATGTGGTTTTACCTGAGTCAGCAAAAAAATAAAAATATCTTTTTCCATGATTACAGTTCTGTAAAATACATTTAATTTTTAAAAAGCCTTATAAATGATATTTTGAAGCTATCATTTTTAGTTCATTTTTTCCATTGAATTCAGTATCTACTTAAAGTATCCCCAATGGTTGAGAAATCTTAAATTACAGTCAACTAATAAATTAATCATTTTCATGAACATGAATTGCTTCTCAATTACATATAGGCAGTCATGGTTTTGAAGCAGATATTTAACTTTAAGCACATGGCGATGACCATTAATCACTTACTTGTCTTTCCCATGGGACTTTTC
>NW_006986434.1:6074-7202 GCF_000164805.1 Carlito syrichta
AATATTAAACAAGTGTGTATATTGGGCCACATTTTCTCCCAAAGCACAGGGTAGAATCTTTTTTTGTCTCTCTTAGCTTCTTGGGGGCTGCTGGCATCTCTAGACTTATGGCTTCATCTCTCTCTGCTCTGTCTTTGCATTTTCTTCTCTACCATGCATCTAAGCTCCCTCTGCCTCTTTCTTATAAGAATATTTGTGATGGCATTTAAGTAACACCTATGCAATTCAAGATTTTTTTTTCATCTCAAGATCTTAATCACCTCTGTAAAGACCCTTTCTTTAAATAAAGAAGTATCAATCAAAGGTTCTGGGGCTTGATGTAGATATCTTTGGAGGACTTTTTTCTGCCCTCCTTTTTTTTGTAATTTTTTTTTCATACGTTTTTTTTTTCCCCTACACCTATCCAGTACTAATTTTCCCTCTTAACCCTTGGTTTTATTAAAATTTTGATTCCTTATTTTACATAGGCCATGCACTTATCCCCATAGCTCCTTCATCTGAGGATAACCTGAATCTCATCTTCCTTGCCAGGCATAGAAATATGGTACATTTCAGACCACCGAGGCACCAAGAGAGGCTTCCTCCAGGCTTCTTGGGAAAGTTGGTTGTCATTCACCAGGAGGTTCTGAGACACAGTTCTTTATCTCTTCCTCTTGTTACTATCTTGTGTAGATTTAAAGCTAGATGTTTTGCAGTTATCTTGCTGCTAGCTAAAGGGTTAAGCAGTTACGTAAAGGAGGATAAAGTCCTGAGAATCACAATAAATCCAAGCCAAAGCCAGGTTAAGTCAACCCTGAAGCCTACTCAATTTCTGGATTTCTAATCACATGCGTCAGTGCATTGTTGTCAGCATTTAAGGTGGTTTGAATTGGGTTTTCTGCAAACTGTAGCACAAAACATCTTGGCTGGCCAGTCCATGGCAGGGGGTTTGGGTTTTATTTGATATCAGATGAGAAGTCATTGTCTTGGATTTTAATACCTCACTTTGGATAGCAGCGGGATATTGATTAGCAAGGTTTGAGAGGCAGAAGTAGAGAAACTATTTATGCTATGCAATAGTTCAAGTGAGAATGGATGGTGGTTTGTCTGGATGATACAAGCAGAATGGATATAGGTCTACATATCTTA
>NW_006986434.1:8514-23233 GCF_000164805.1 Carlito syrichta
ATTCATGAATATGTTCAAACTGAGTTATACACTCTTGAACAACTAGCGGATTAAAGAAGAAATCAAAATGAAAATAAAAAATGGTTGAGATGAACAACAGTGGAAACACATACCATACCTCATGGAATGCAGTCAAAGCAGTTCTAAGCAGTTCAATAAATGCCTACCTAAAAAATATAAAAGAAATATCTCAAATACCCTGATCTCACACCTCAAGAAACTAGAAAAACAAGAGCTAACTAAGCCTAAAGGCAGCAAAAGGAAGGAAATAACAGTGATTAGGGCAGAAATAAATTAGAGGCTAGAAAGTTGATAGTCTTAACTACAACTCTCCTCTGGTTTTCCTATCACCTATACTCTTACTTCTTACTCCTACTTCATGGAGTGTGGAGATTCAAATTGCCCAAAAATACATGCTATTGCCTCTCTTAGAGACAGTCTTCCTACAGGACTGCGTGCACTCACACCTACACATGTGCCCTTTCCCTTTGTCCAAAGAATTCTTTCTTTGACTTTAAAGATGGGGAGTACAATTCAGGATCAGGTATACAAATGTTCATTATTCAGGTACCTTTGTTGATGAAGTGTGTACCTGCCTCTCCTGGCAGATTCCCACTACTGCCAATCCCACATCCCACCCCTACAGTTTTCCACTACCGCCAATCCCATTTTTAAATAGTATTATGATAATGGTTAAAGGTCTGCTTATGAGTGAGAACATGTGATACTCAGTTCTTGCTCAAAGAATTCTTATTTATTCTGATTTATCTTAGAGTCACACACACACACACACTCACAAACACACACGCACACACACACCCCACCCCATATACACACACCACATACACACACAACAGTAGAAAAGTTCAACAAAACTAAGAGCTAGTTTTTTTGGAAAGATAAATAAAATTAGCTAGACTAAAGAAAAAAATACAGAGGATTCAAATAAATAATATAAATGAAAGAAAAGTCATTCCACCTGAAACCACAGAAATGCAAAAGATAATAAAAGACTACTGTGAACAATTATGCACCAACAATTTGGGTAACCTAGAAGAAATAGGTGAATTTGTAGAAACAAATAACCTAACCAGGTGGAATCATGAAGAAATAGAACATTTTAACATGGCAATAATCAGTAAGGAGATTGCATAATAAAACACACACACACACACACACATACACACACACACACACACACACACACACACACCAGAGCAAAGAATAGCCCAAGACCAGATGGCCTCACAGGTGAATTCTGCCAAACACTTAAAGTATAATTAATGCCAATCCTTTTTAGACTCTTCCAAAAATTGAAGAAAAGGAAACATTTCTTTCTCTTTCTCTTTTTCTTTTCTTTTCTTTCTTTTTCTTTCTTTCTTTCTTTCTTTCTTTCTTTCTTTCTTTCTTTCTTTCTTTCTTTCTTTCTTTCTTTCTGTCTTTCTTTCTTTCTTTCTTTCTGTCTTTCTTTCTTTCTTTCCTTCCTTCCTTCCTTCCTTCTTTCCTTCTTTCTTTCTTTTTATTTTAGTTATAGTCTCACTCTGTTGCCCAGACTGGAGTACAGTGGCACGCTCACAGCTACCGCACCCTTGACCTGCTGGGCTCAGGTAATCCTTCTACCTCAGCCTTCCAAGTAACTGGAACTATAGGTGAGCACTACCATGCTTGGCTTATTTTTCTTTTTATTGTAGAGACGAGGTCTAACCAAGATGTCTTGAACCCCTGTGCTGAGGCAGTCCTCTCGCTTTGCTGGGATTACAGGTTTGAGTCACCACATCCGGACAAGAAGGGAACAATTCAAAACTCATTTTAAGAGGCCAACATTGCCTTAATACTAAAGCTAGACAAGGACAGTACAACAAAAGTTAATTACAGACCAGTATTGTTCATGAACATGGATACAGAAATCCTCAACAAAATACTAGCAAAGCAAATTTAACAGTACGCTAAAAGGATCATACACCATAGTCATGTGGGATTTATCCCTGGAATGAAAGTATGCTTCAACCTGCATAAATCAATAAATGTGAATACATCACATTAACAAAATAAAGAAAAAAACAAATGCATGATTGCCTTAACAGATGCAGAAAAACATTTGAAAAAATTCATCATCCCTTTATAATAAAAACTCTCAAGAAATTAGGTCTAAAAAGTACCTCAACACAATAAAGACCATATATGAAAAGCCCACAACTAACAACATACTCAGTGGGAAAGAGCTGAAACCTTTTTCTCTAAATTAGGAATAGAATAAGGATATCCCCTTGCAACTCTTCCATTCCACATAGTAGTGGTGGTCCTAGCCCACAAAATTAGACCAAAAAAAGAAACAAAAGTCATGCAAATGGGAAAGGAATAAGTTAAATTATTTCTGTTTGCAGATGACATGATTTGTATGTATGGAAAACCCTAATGATGCCTCAAAAATTGTTAGAGCTAATAAATGAATGTATTAAAATTGCAGGATACAAAATCAGCATTAAAAATCAGTTGTGTGTCTGTATACTAACAACAGACTATTTGAAAAGGAAATTAAGAAAATATCTCCATTATTATAGCATCAAAAATAGTAAAATATTTAAGAACAAACTTTAACAAGTAGGTATAAAATCTGTACGATGAAAACTATAAGACGTTTAAGAAAGAAACTGGAAAAAAAGACACAAATGTAAAAATATTATATGTTTATGAATTGGGATAATTTACATTGTTATAATGCCCATGCTACGAAAGTGATCTAAAATTCAGTGCCATCCCTATCACATTTTGGGATTTTTTTACAGAAATTGAAAAAATGCTAAAATTCCTGTGGAACTTCAATAATCCTGCGTGGCAAAATGATCTTGAGAATAAAGGACAAAGTTGAAAGCTTTACAAGCCATGATTATAAGCTATATTACAAGGCTATGGTAATATAAACAGCTTGACACTGGAATAAAAATTAACATATAGACCAATAGAGCAGGATAGAGATTCCAGAAATAGATCCACACATATCTGGTCAACTGATCTTTGACAAGGGTACAAGGAGTATGCAGTGGTTAAATGATGGTCTCTTTGATAAACGATGTTGAGAAAACTCTTCATCTATGAGAAGAAGAGTGAAATTAGATTCTTATCTTGCACTATGCTCATAAACTAACTCAAAATTGTTCATAGACTGCAGAACTGAAAATGTAAAACTCTTATAAAAAAGCATAGGGAAAAAAATTGCTTGACATTGGTCTTGGCAATGATTTTTTTAGATATGACACCAAAAGCACAGGAAACAAAAGCAAAAATAAATAAGTAGGACTTCTTCAACCTAAAGAACTTCTGCATAGCCAAGGAAACAATCAGTAGAGTGAGAAAAAAGTCTACAAAATGGGAGAAAATATTTGGAAACCTTGTGTTTGATTAGAGATATAGCTAATGAGCAACTCACACAACTCAATAACAAATAATATAATAATAATAAACCTTGAGTAAAAAGTGGTCAAATGACCCTAATAGATGTTTCTCAAAAGAAAACTTTCAGATATCCAACATATATAAAAATGTGCTCGACTTCACTAATGATCAGAGAGATGCAAATCAAAAGGATGATGAGTTATTACCTCACACCTGTTAGGACTGCTGTTATCAAAAAGACAAGTGATAACAGATATTGGTGAATATGTAGAGAAAAGACACCCCCCCATATGCTGCTGTTGGTAATGTTAATTGATGTAGTTATGATGGAAAACAGTATGGAAGTTTCTCAGAAAATTAAAATTAGAACTACAATACAATTCAACAATCCCCTTTTGAAGTATATAGCCCAAGAAAGTGAAATCAGTATCTCAAAAAGATATGTGCACTACCCTGTTTGTTGCGGCTTTACTCACAATAGTCAAGATGAAGGAATTGTGATACACACATGCACACAGAACATTATTTGTCATAAGAAATAAGGGAATTCTATCACTTGCTGCAACACGCATCTAGAGGACATAATGCCAAATGAAATAGGTCAGACCCAGAAAGACTATATGATTTCATAGGTGGAATCTAAAAAAGTAGAACTCATAAAAGGAGAGAGTAGGGATGGAGGAAATGGGGTGATAGTGGTCAAAGGGTATAAACTTTATTATAGAATGAATGAATGAATAAATATGAATGAATGAATAAATAAATAATGTGGTTTTAATGTACAGTTCATTGTGCTATATTGTTTATCTGAAATTTGATGGGAGCAGTATTTTAGTGTCTTCATCACTATCTCCCTGACCCTCTCCATATCAGCAACTACAGTTGGTGATGAATGTATTAGTTTGGTTATCAATATACAATCTATATGTATTATCAGATTGTCACATTATATACTATGAATATTAACAATTTTATTTATAAATCAATTAGCTTGAAATAAGAAAAGCAAAAGTGTGATAAGTATGCAATTTTTTCCAAATTGTTGTGTAAATTTAAGTGATTCAAGCAGAGTCACTTTTCTATTTTGGGGGGGTGGGGAAGGGGTTTAGACAGGAGGCGAATCTTCACATTTATGTAGAAAAACAAATAGAAAAAAATACCCAAGCAATTTTGAAGGACAAGTTGAGAAGATTTGTATCACAAGATGGCAGGATTTTCAGCAACATTTTGTAATTAAGAGTATATCACATATCTTCTACATTTTGATGTTTATTGTTAAATGAGAAATTCTTTTGGTAGTCAAACTTGTCCATTATTGCATTTTCTCCCAAATTAAAGCTGCTTTTGAGTTAGATATACTAATTTTAATGTTTTTGTGTTTAATGAGTTAGAAATGTGTGTTTGTTTTTTTTTTACTAAACTGATGAAGTATTACTACCTATGAGGTAGTTGCCTGAGGTAAATAATCTGTAATACATGACATTGCAATTTCTGTGAATGAAAAAAGTGTGTGTGTGCAGGGTCAGATTCCAAGATAGTCATGTATTGTGTTTTATTCTTCTGGAGCGTTAGTGATCATATGAAAACTTAGAATATGCAGGATCAGCAAAGGTTTTAAGTTCATGACTTTTCTACCCATCCTCTCTTAATTCTCAAATGCCTGTTTCTGTTGCCATGATTATATATTGGTTTCCTCTACTATTATCTCTGGCTCAAAGAAGATCATTCTTATTTGTCTTTATTATTATCTTGATGTTCAGATGCCAGTCCCCAAATGCTAAACTGTTGGCTTGGCCCTCTCTTAGTAGATTCAGTGTAGGGAAAAAGCCTTTTCCCACCAACTTATAATAGTATGTCTCTTTGTCATATTTAAACTCTTTAGCTGTAACAGTGACTACTTTTAGAACTATTACTCTAGAGGAGGGGCAAGATGGTGACAGCATAGGTGGACTTGTGAGATTCTCTGAACGTAAGTTCACAAAAAGACTCTTACTTTTCTTCTGCCATCCCCCAGCCCACCACCAGCTGCACTGGTCCGAGGCCTGGAGACATTTGGTCCCACGCAGGGCCAGATATTGTGACCCACTGTTGCTGCTGTTCCACTGCATGTGTGGGAGTCTCGGGTCTCAGCTCACTCCCTGGCTACATCGTCTCTCACCCAGCACCCAGCACCAAGTCACCAGTCACTCAGGGAGGCTCTGGGTGCCCACCCCTCAGAGACACTGGACCCATTCCTGGCTGAAGTACCCTGTGGGGGGCCCAGGGCCACTCTCACTGCTCATTGCCTGCGTGTTGGAGCTTTGGAGCTCTGGAACTCCAGGCCCACCCTGGATGAGGCACTCAGTGCATGACCCCAAGGTTGGGGACCCGGACAAGCGGAGAGAAACAGATCTATGAAAGAGAATCTGCCTCTGCCATTCTCCAGGCAGAGATTTCCATTGCCCTGCCCACCTATCAACAACCCCCACCTTGGTTCCTAAGGTAATATCGCTAAACAGGAGACAAATCCCACCCCTAGGCTGAATCAGATAAAAGCAACTCCCAGACGGCCAAACCCAAACTGTGAGTAAATCTAACTGCCTGCAATGAAAAACAAAGGGGGAGAGGCCAAAGATCAGAGCTGAAGTGATTTTAGTCTGATCTCTTATTGTGACTTATGATTTTATTATTTTGACTGTTTTGATCACTTTTGTTGTTTGCCTTCTGACTTACAATGTTTCATTATTATATTGGTCTGTCTCTGTGTAGCTATCAGTAGTCTTTAGGGAATCTTTCTTACGTGTCTTTTTTCACTTCTTTCTGGCCTTGTGTCTATTTCTCACCTGATAGTTGGTATGTATATCTGTTTTCCCTCTCGCTCTTCTCTCTCTCTAACTTCCTATTGATCCCCCTTCCTCCATTATTTTCCTCTTTTATACCCCCATTTTAATCTAGGGACCAAGACCACATACTGCTACACGGACAGATTGTAAGGCAGAGGGAAATAGGTTCCAGTATGCTCATACACCTGTTTGTGGATGCTAGAATAAGCATATACATTCTGAACAACAGCTTCCCCCTCAATTAAACCTCAAAACTGCAAAAAAGTACATTATGCAGCCCACACTCCAACCTCAAAAGTGAACAAAGCCAGAAGACCCACATAAGGAAGAACAGGATATTCCAGAAGTGAAACAAAAGCAACCCCACCTTCCCTCAAAAACAGAATTAAAGAAGGGGAAGGAAATGGGGAAGGAGAAAAAACATCTACACAAATGAAGAAAAACCAAAAGAAGACCACTGGGTCTCTCCCAGACCCCTGACTTTGGAATGCAAACAATGAAGAGCCCCCAGAATGAAGGGTCTCAAACTACAAACCTAGATATGAAGATATTAAAGGAAAGATTAAAAAGAATTGAGAGACACAAGAAGAAACTAGGAAGGAGCTGATATCTGAGATAACAGTAATAAAGAATACTATGAATGAAATAAATAACAAACTGATAAACATGGAAAGCAGAATTACCCAAGCAGAAGAAAGAATCTCAGAGCTTGAGGACCAAAATATAGAACTAACCCAAACTCTTAAAAACAAAGAAAATAAGCTCAAAAAGACAGAACAAAATCTTCAAGAGATGAGTGAATGCTTCAAGAGACCGAAACTAAGAGTAATTGGCCTTCCTGAGGCAGAAAGAGAGACAGAGACCACACTGGAACAAACTTTCCATGAGATCATTTAAGAAAACTTCCCTTATCTAATCAATGATGCAAAAATTCAAACACAAGAGATTCAGAGAACCCCTGCAAGACAACAAATGAGAAGACCAGCTCCTAGACACATAATAATTTGCCTAAACAAAGTAGGCATAAAATAAAAAGTCCTAAAGGCAGCAAGAGAAAAAGACCAGATCACTTACCATGGAAGACCAATTAGAATAGCAGCATATTTATCTACAGAAACCCTGCAGGCTAGGAGAGCTTGAGCTCTATCTTCAAAGTCCTAAAAGATAAACAATTTCAACCAAGAATAACTTACCCAGCCAAGCTAAGCTTCATCAGCAAGGGAGAATAAAAATCTTTCCCAGATATCCAATCCCTAAGAACTTATGCTGCCACCAAACCACCTCTACAGGAAACACTTAAGAAAGTACTAAACACAGAAGAAAGGAAAAAAGAACAACGTTCTTCACAAGTGTACAGGAAATAGAATAAAATATACATGAACCAACCCTAAAACCAAAAAAAAGACAAAAAAAAAAAAAAAAACCAAATGGAACAACTCTGTAAGAACCCTATGATAGGGATGAACTCTCACATTTCAATAATTAGCCTGAAGGTGAATGGACTAAATGCACCACTGAAAATACATAGAATGGCAAAATGGATAAAATATCAGCAGGCAACAATATACTGCCTTCGAGAGACCATCTCACTAGAAAGGACATACAGAGACTCAAAGTAAGAAGATGGGAAACAAATTTTCAGGTGAATGGAACACAAAAGAAAGCAGGAGTCATGATCCTAATTTCAGACAAAATGCCATTTAAGCTATCAAAAATTAAAAAAGATACAGAGGGCCACTACATAATGATAAAAGGTTCACTCCATCAACAAGAAATATCTATCCTAAACATATATGCACCCAACATAGGTGATCCAACTTTCATAAAGCAAGTTCTAGGAAAACTAAAGAAAGATATTGACTCTAACACCATCATAACTGGGGACTTTAAAACCCCACTCACAACCCTAGACAGATCATCAGGACAAAAAATCAGCAAGGAGATCCAGAAGCTCCATGAGACTCTGGATCAAATGGACTTAATTGATACCTACAGAATACTCCATCCAATGACCACAGAATACACAATCTAATCATCACCACAGGCATATTATCCAAAATCAAGCATAAGCAAATTTAAAAGTTCCGAAATTCTACCATGCACCTTCTCGGATGACAGTGGAATAAAAATAAACATCGACACCACAAAGGTCCCCCCAAAACCCACAAAGACATGGACACTAAACAGCATGATGCTAAACAACTCCTGGGTCAATGATGAAATCAAAACAGAGACCAAAAGATACCTGGAAACAAATGAAAATGAAGAAACATCTTACCAAAATCTCTGGGAAGCCTTAAAAACTGTAGTAAGAGGGGAATTTATATCCCTACAAACACACATGAAGAAAATGGAAGGAACAGTCTATCAAGCCACCTAAGGAAGCTAGAAAAGCAAGACCACAAAAACTGTAATTTCAGCAGAATAATCCAGATCACCAAAATAAAAGCCCAAATCCAGGACATAGAAGACAAAAGGATAGTAGAAAAAAATCAATGAAACAAAAAACTGCTTCTTCGAAAGGATAAACAAGATCGATGGTCCCCTAGCTAGACTGACCTAAAAAAAAGAGAAAAAACCCAAATAAGCACAATCAGAAACACAAAAGATGAAGTCATATCTGACCCTGAAGAAATACAAAAGATCATTAGAGACTACTATGTACACGTGTATGGAAGCAAACTTGAAAACCTTAAGGAAATGGAGAACTTTTCTGACATCACACAACCTACTTAGGTTGGGACAAGAGGAAATTGAGATCCTAAATAGACCAATAACAATTAAGGAAATCGACTACGTGATAAGAAAACTACTTACAAAGAAAAGCCCTGGTCCAGATGACTTTCCAGCAGAATTCTACAAGACATTTAAGGAGGAACTGATACCAATCCTACTGAAGGTATTCCAGGTGATTGAAAAAGATGGAACTCTCCCTGAATTATTTTACAAAGCCAACGTCACATTGATACCCAAGCCAGGTAAAGATCCAACAAAGAAAGAGAACTACAGGCCAATATCTTTGATGAACATAGATGCTAAAATTCTCAACAAGATCCTAGCAAACCGGATTCAGCAATACATCTCAAAAATCATTCATCATGACCAAGTAGGCTTCATTCCTGGGATGCAAGGCTGGTTCAACATTCATAAAACCATAAATGTAATTAAATACATCAACAGATGTCAAAACAAAAGCCACATGATTATATCATTAGATGCAGAAAAAGCTTTTGATAAAATCCAGCACCCCTTCTTGATAAAAACCCTCAAACATCTAGACATACGGGGAACATACCTCAAAATAGTAAAAGCCATTTATGAGAAACCCACAGCCAGCATACTCCTAAATTGACAAAAATTGGAACCATTTCCCCTGAAAACTGGAACAAGATAAGAATGCGCACTCTCACCCCTCCTGTTCAACATGGTACTGGAAGTCCTGGCTCAAGCAATCAGAGAAGAAAAGGCAATCAGGGCTATCCAAATAGGAAAAGAGGAAGTCAAGTTATCTGTTTTTGCAGACAATATGATTGTGTGCCTTGAAAACCCAAGAGAATCTGTCAACAACCTCCTCACACTGATAAAGGCCTTTGGAAAAGTCTCAGGACAAAAAATAAATGTGCAAAATCACATTTCTTTACACCAATAATAAACACACAGAAACCCAAATAAAAACCACAATTCCATTCACAATAGCCACAAAAAAATGAAATACCTTGGCATCTTCCTAACCAGAGATGTGAAAGACCTTTACAATGAAAACTACCAAACACCGCACAAAGAAATCAAAGATGACACAAACAAGTGGAAAAATATCCCATGCTCATGGATTGGATGAATCAACATTGTGAAGATGTGTATCTTACCTAAGGCAATCTACAAATTCAATGCAATACCCATCAAATTACCAGCAACATTCTTCTCAGACATAGAAAAAACCACACAGGAATTCATATGGAAACACAAACGTCCAAGAATAGCCAGAACAATCCTCAGCAAAAAAAAAAAAAAAAACAAAAAACAAGTGGTATCACGTTACCAGACTTCAAACTTTACTATAAAGCTACAATCATCAAAACAGCTTGTTATTGGTATAGGAACAGGCATATAGATCAACAGAATAGCATTGAGATTCCAGAAGCAAAACCTCAATTTCTCAACCAACTCATCTTCGACAAAGCCTCTACCACCTACCACTGGGGAGAGGAGAACCTATTCAGTAAATGGTGCTGGGAAAACTGGCTGACCACATGCAGAAGATTGAAACAGGACCCCCTATCTATCCTCATGCACAAAGGTTAGCTCCAAATGCATCAGAGACCTAAATGTAAAACCTCAAACCATACGAACCTTAGAAAATGAAGGACATACCCTCATGGAAATCGGAACTGGCATCCAATTCCTGAACAAAACCCGAAACCCACGGGTCATAAGAGATAAGATAGACAAGTGGGTCCTCATTAAACTGACAACCTTCTGCAAAGCCAAGGAAACCATCAAGAGAGCAGGGAGACAGCCTACAGACTGGGAAAAAGTATTTGCCAACATCAGGTCTGACAAAGGCCTAACATCTTAGATCTACAAGGAACTCAAACATGCTGAAATGAAAAAAACAAACAACCCCATTATAAAATGGGCAAAAGATATGAACAGACACTTCACAAAGGAAGACATCTGAGCAGCCAACAGACACATGAAGAAATGTTCGACCTCACTAATCATCAGGGAGATGCAAATCAAAACCACACTGAGATACCACCTAACTCCAGTCAGAATGACAATTATCAACAACTCAAAAAATAACAGCTGCTAGAAAGGGTGTGGTGAAAGGGAACACTTCTACACTGTTGGTGGGAGTGTAAACTAGTGCAACCTCTGTGGAAAGCAGTGTGGCGATTCCTAAAAGCTCTAAATATCAACCTCCCATATGACCCCATAATTCTCCTACTGCGAATATATCCTGAAGAACTCAAATCACTCTATTAAAAAGATACCTGCACACGTATGTTTATAGCAGCCTTGTTCACAATAGCAAGAACCTGGAATCAACCATGCTGCCCATCAAAAGAAGACTGAATTCCAAAAATGTGGTACATATACATGATGGAATACTACACAGCCATAGAAAAGAACAAAATCATGAATTTTGCAGCAACCTGGATGGAACTAGAGTCTATAATACTGAGTGACCTCTCACAGAAACAAAGATCTGAGTATCACATGTTTTCACTCATATAATGGACCTTGAACATCCAATGTAATAGTATAAGAAAATGACTGACAGTAGTGGGAAAGTATGGTGGGGGCGGGAGATGGGAATAACAGCAGCAAATATCTGTCTGGAGACGGGCAAACACCTCTTATCAACAAGGGTGCCTGAACGAAATGTATTTGTATACCTAACCCTTAACTGTACCCCATAATATCATAATTAAAAAAAAAAGAAACAATACAGCCAGGTTTGGTGGCTCAGCCTGTAATCCCAGACTTTGGGAGGCTAAGGTGAGTGGATTGCCTGAGCCCATGGTTGGAGACCAGCCCAGGCAACTTGGTGAGACCTCCTCTCTACAATAAATTGAAAAAAATTAGCTGGGCATGGTAGCACACGCCTGTAGTTCCGGCTACTTGGAAGGCTGAGGTGGAAGGATGGCCGGAGGCCAGCAGGTTGACACTGGGGTGGCCGTGAGCATACCACTACACTGCAGCCCGGGTGACGGAGTGAGATTCCAACTCAATAATAATAATAATAATAGTAATAAAAACAATACCATTTACAAGAGCATTATGAAACATGACATACTCAGGAATAAATCTAAGAAAATATGGGCAAGATATGGGCATTATATATTATAAAACATTACTGTAAGAAATTAAAAACCTTAATAAACAGAGAGATACATCATATTCATGGATCAGATGATTCAATTTGATGATGCTATTTATTAAAGTTGTGGGGTACAATTCAGGTTTAGGTATACAAATGGTCATTGTGTAGGTAAAGTTTGAGCCTCATTCTGGTCCCCACTTTACCTGATGATGTTATTTTATATCGGTTTTCTAAATATTTTTTCAGGTCTATGGCCTTATCTGTTTAATTTTCTTAGCACTATTTTTAAAGAGCTGAATTTTTAATTTTGAAAAAAATAAACGATTACTCTAAAGAGTGATATGATTCCTTCTAGAGTATTAACATTTTAACCAAATTTTATATAATATACATTTGATTTATATATTTATTACATAAAATTTGTATGCTATGAACTAGTCTAGTATATTCATGAATGATACCAGTTAAGAAGTTGGGAGTTGAAATGTACTTTGGTAACGATGGCTCAAGGAGGTCTAGTAACTCCTCTCTGCAGAAAACAAGCCTAAATTTGATTTTTAAAAATTATCTTCCATATTCAAGAAGATCAATGAACCATAAATAGGAAAAATCATAAGCAGAAACACATAGACACAAAGTAGTAAAACTACTGAGAGCAAAGAGAAAAATCTTTAAACCAGCAAGAGAAGCAAGATACCATAAAAAGAAGAACATGTGACTCCTCACCACAACAACTGAGACAAGAAGGTGCTGGAGTGACATCGTCAAAAGTGTCTAAATAACACGAAACGGACAAACAAAATTGTACACCCAGAAGATCCACCTTTTTAAAATGTCCATAAAGTAAGGACATTTTAAAATGAAAAATGGAGAGAATTTGTTGGCAGACCTGCTCTTCCAAGAAATACAAAAGGAACTTATTCAGTCTGAAAGGAAATGGCTACAGATGGTAACTTGGATTGAAGGAGTGAAGAGTACTGGAAGTGGCAAATGTATACGGATATATTTTGTTTTCTTTTTTCTTCTAGAAAAAAGCAGATTGCTTTAGGTAAAATAAAAATCTCACACATCAGTATATGTACAAAATATGGTGTTATCGAGTTTGTTAGAACATAAATAAATACAAAGTAACAATAATAACACAAAATTGAGGAAAATACGATTAAAAGTGAGTACGTTTGCTTTATTTTATTAGTATGTTTGAGATCTAAAGTATGGAGATATGACTAAAAAAAAGTTTTGCTCAAATATACTTCTTAGACATCTTTGGAGAAATTAACATGGCACAATCAAATTATCTCCCAATTTTATTTTTTATCATTCTAAATATATAACTTATGTGCTTTTTTTCCATAAGTTAAAATTAGAAGTTGGTGTTACTGTTTTTACTTAAAGGCTCTCTACAACAGAAAGCTATTTTCTATTTTTTTAATAAGGAAAAAAGTAAGCAAAGTTATGAGATGGTCAGTTTGGTCACCTGTCCTGCCAGAAACAGTGCTGAAGAAATTGGACAATTGCTTGTGTATAGCTCTCAGAACATCCAGACCAGAAATTTACCATATCTGAACCAGATGTTTGACACATTTTGTATTTGCACTATGTTCTGATGTGGAAACTAAAACTAAAAATGAAGGAAGTATGTGTAGATATCCACATACATTTGGAAAACCTACAGTATGGTATAATACTACTGCCTGATTAATAGAGCAGGCTTCCAGCTCTGTTCAGTAGAACTTTCTGTGATGATGGAAATGTCTGTGACTGTCAGTGTGGTTACTGAACATTAGTGCTACTAGTGTACCAAAACTACAGCCATTTTGTTTTTATTCTAGGCCTTCTGCACTAGTTTTTATGTAATTATTAGCACAATGACTGAGAACATAAGTATAAAAGGGGAAAAAAAAAGAAAAGTCAAGGAACTAAACTACAGATATTGACTCCTGGGAATGCTGAAACAATGATAGACCAATCTAGAGCATTGCATATTCAGCTTGCAAGGCTCATGTTTATTCTGCACATTGTGTAGGCTCTGAGAAGTAGAGTCAAGACATAAATAGCAAAATTTAATGAAATAGAAAAAAACAACTGCACCCAACAAGTGCAGTCTGAATAGAAAACTAGACTCCTTAGGTTTCTCTAGGATCATTTAAGAAAATCTTCCTCTATCCCAGATCACACTGAAGATGCATTTGGGTGACTATATATACAGTAATTCCCCTACATACGAACGAGTTCCATTCCAAGAGCACCTTCGTGAGTTGAATGTGTTCATAAGCCCAACAGAGTTAGCCTAGGTACCCAACTAACATAATTGGCTATATAATGCTAGTTTATAATACTTTTTCACACAAATAACACATAAAAATAAAACATTTTTAGTCTTACCGTACTTTGAAAAGTTCAGTAGAACAGCTGGCATGTAGTGACTGTCAATGAGGGAACAAACAAGAAGAGTTACTGTGGAGGGAGAGGGCGTGGGAGATGGTGGAGCTGGAGGATCATCAGCAATAGGAGATGGAGGGCAAGCTGCACTTTCTTCCGCATCTGACATGGATGGCACAGGTTCTGGTTCTTTGCTGGATTCAGTTCTATCTACCCTCTTGAAAAAACAATTCAGGGCAACCCCTTTGGGTTCCCTCTCACTGAGGGAGCTTTTCTGTCCTCTCTGTTTTTTTTG
>NW_006986435.1:0-800 GCF_000164805.1 Carlito syrichta
TTAGTTAAGTCAGCTAGGCAGCTAACTACCCAACTAAGAAGATAATTGTCAGCTAGTTAAATAGGTAAATAGCTTGTTTGCTAGCTAGTTATGTCAGTTAGATAGTCAGCTATCTAGTCAGATAGCTAGTTAAGTCAGCTAGCAAATGAGCTAGTTACTTAGTTAATTAGTCAGCTAGCAAATCAGCTAGCTGGTCAGCTAACTAGTGAGATCACTGGCTTTCCTTCAGGTCAGCTAACTACTCGGCTCACTCACCTGCCATCTGGTCAGCCAATTAGTCGGCTCTCTGGCCAGCCAACAGTTCAACTAACTTGTCAGATCGCTCGCAGGCCAACAGGTCAACTAAATAGTCGGCTTCCCCAACTGCCGACTAGTTAAGTCAGCTCAATGGTTGACTCACTCACCAGTCGACTAATTAAGGCAGCTCACCGGTCAGCTCACTGGCAGGCTGACTAGTTTACTAGGCTCACCTGTCAGCTCAATTGTCGATTGACTACTTAAGTCTTCTGAGTTGTTGGCTAACTCACAAGCTAACTAAATTCAGCTGACCAGTCAGCTCACTTGCCGGCCGATTAGTAAAGTCAGCTGACAGGTCAGCTCACTCGCCGGCTGACTAGTTAAGTCAGCTAACATTTCGACTCACTCACCAGTTGACTTGTTAAGTCAGATAACCTGTTGGGTAACACACAGGCCGACTACATAAGTCAGCTAACTGATCAGCTTACTAGCTGGCCAACTAGTTGAGTTTGCTAACCAATCGGCCTACACCTCGGCCAATTTGTCAGCTGTTAAGTTAGCTC
>NW_006986436.1:0-622 GCF_000164805.1 Carlito syrichta
AAATTAACATCCATAAAAATGTGGGAATGTAATGAGCACAGGTGTATGTTTGAACCCTTATCATGACATTCTAATAAAATGAACATTAGGGGCAACCCCTTCGGTTTCCCTCCCACTGGGGGAGCTTTTGTGTCCTCTCAATAAATGCTGTTTCCTAAAAAAAAAAAAAAAGAAAAGAAAAAAGAAAAGAAAAGAAAAAGACCATTAGAAGCAACACAAGAGAAAATTCTAAGAAAAAAAATGAGCAGATTAACTTCTCACAGAGTTCTGTGATAGGGAAAGTCAAACAGAATTATTCAACAAACTTATTATATGGTGGGCATATCTGAGACTTCTAAGATCTTGCTTGACAACCAAAACTCACACACTACTATAGACAGCTAACCTTCATATAATGATTGGTGATAGTGGTGGTCACTAGACAAATGCAGGAAGATGTGCCCTGGAGGTCTTCAATGACAGCAGGGATGTCAGGATACCCTAGGGTCACCTCTCCATGACATGATTGAGATTTGCTACGACTTTGAGGGCAGCAAGGAACTTTCAAGGCTACTTCAGCAAGGATGTGGTAGTACCTCCCTGGATGCTCTGTGGGGCATGAGCACCTTATGTGGGGAGTGAC
>NW_006986437.1:0-715 GCF_000164805.1 Carlito syrichta
TTCTAACTACTTAATACCCATATGAGTTGTTAAACAGGATGTGTTGAGGCTATCAGTTGCCTCCAGATTGTAACAGGGATTTTCTTAGAAGGCACACAGAGCAAAGGACAGAAGCACCAAAGATGGAGATGTTTTATGCAGGAGGTAGCATGAAAAGAGGGCAGATCTCCTCCTAGGATAGGCTCTGCCTAGCCAAATAGCAGAACATTGGAAAACAAGTCCTCACCTGACTGTCCTCAGGCACAGTTTGTTCAACTCTAAACTGCTTCAGGTCAAAAAACCTGTTTTCTTTATCCTTATGTCATGAACAGTTACCGTGATACAGAAAGCAGGTGCTTGTAAGAAATTAGTGAAAAATATATGCATGAATAAATAAAAACTGATGTAATTGGATGTTAATAAAAGACTCCTCCTGTCACAGTTTTGGCATGAGGTCTTAAAAAGTAAGTAGGGGGAAAAAACATAAGATTCACCCATATTTCCAGAAGTGAACTATTATGCCACCTATGTTGACTTACATAGGGAGAGTTTTAGAATTCCTTTACCAGTGGACATTTCATGAGAATCAAAGGGTAGAGGGAGAAGAGGTCAGGGAAAAGATTTTCTTGGAAAAATGCAGATATGCACACTTTCCCCCCACATTACAAGAGTGAAAAAAAGGGGGCTTCCCTCATTTTTATCAAGAGAAACTTAGAGTACCTGATATGTGTCCTGA
>NW_006986438.1:0-4480 GCF_000164805.1 Carlito syrichta
AAGGAGTAAAGCAACAGAGGTGGCTCAAAATGTTTGTGCCTGTACAGGAGGAATGTCATCAGAAAAAGCACTATAAACAATGGTTTTGTTGTTTCAAAGAAGGTCACTTTGACCTGAGTGAGTCTCTACATTCAGAAGACCATCAGGCTTTGATGAAGACTATTTAAGTGCTTTAATCCACAGTGATTTATATCAGTCAAACCAAGAATTGGCAAATGTGAGGAGCTGTGACCAGTCAAACAACCATGTGACATTTGCATTTCATGGACAAGCAGAACAACACTACGGAGTTTTACATCAGCCCAGTAATATATACTGAACATTTTATATTACAATCAGTATAAAATACTTTCTTCAAGTATAAAATACAATTCTTATTTGTAAGAAATTAGAAAAGCATCATAGATTAAGGCATGATTTTCTTTCTCTATGTCGTATAAAAGAATACAGCATTTTACAGTTGGTGGTGTCTTAGAATCTTTGAACTCTGTTGGGTTCGTTGGCTCAGCCTGTAATCCCACCACTTTGGGAGGCTGCAGCAAGTGGATTGCCTGAGCCCATGGGCTCAAGACTAGACTGGGCAACTTGGTGAGACCTCATATCTACAATAAATCAAAAAAGAGCCCGGCATGGTAGCACGAGACTGTAGTTTCATCTACTTGGAAGGCTGAGGCAGAAGATCACTGGCGTCCAGCAGGTCGAGGTTGGGGTGACTGTGAGTGTGCCAAGAACTCCAGCCTAGGCAACGAAGTGAGATTCCAACTCAAAAAAAAAAGTATCTATGAGCTCTAGTATATATGAAGGACATATACAGGTTGCAAAGATACAGGTTGCAAACCTTTTCTTATCAGTCTTCCCATTGCTCAATATTTTGAAAGATTTTCCTTGAAAAACAAAACTCAATGTATGGGACACAATTCTATGTTTCTATATTCTGTCTACTGCTATATAACAGAAAGTTCCCAAAGTTAGTGACTTGAAACAGCAACTTATCTCTTATACTTCTGTGGGTTAACTAGGCTCAATGGGGCTGTGTTCACTTGGGATTATTTTTTTTTATGTGGTTGCTATCAAAAGGCACTACAGCTTGAGATATCTGAACAACTCACTAGACACCCAAAATGCTTCTCTCATATAGATGAAAGTTAGTGCTGGTTATCAACTGGTAACTTAGCTAGGCCTGTTGACCAGAGTACCTGTGTGTGGTGTCCTCTCCCTTTCACTCTGACGTCTGTGTTCTGAGCAAAAGTATTCCAAGAGCAAGCATTCCAACAGACCAAGGTAGAATTTGTGAGACATCTTATGATTTCATCCCTAAAATTTCAGAATATTGTTTCTTCTATATTCTATCACTGAAAAAAGTCACTGAGACCTTCATACATTCATGTGGAAAAGAATTAGACTCCACTTCTCAGTGGAAGAGGTATCAGGGCATTTGCAGACATCTTTAATCTACCACTTCACTCTCCAGTCAAAAATAATTTATACTCAAAATTACAAAACACACTCACCCTCCCCCAAACCCCCAGACCAAATCTCATCCAATAATGATCTCAATCCAACATCTAGAATAGTGCCAACTAAATAGAGTCTAGGCAAAAATGAGTTCCTCAGGTGAGGTTTTCAGATGAGGTTCTTCTAGTGTGAGCTCTTTTGCTATGAAGAATCTGTGAACTAAAGAGATAAATTATCTACCCTCAGCCATACAAACATAACATACAAAGATGATATGTGGATAGGATAACCAAAATAAGTGCAATATGCTATCTGTATCCATGGGTCCAGCAACTGTGGATTCAATAAGTTGTGAATTAAAAATATTACCCACCAAAAAAAATGATTGTGTCTATACTGACCTAGTACAAGCTTATTTTCTTGTCATTACTCTCTAAATAATGTAGAATAACAACTATTTACATAAGATTTTCATTATATTTAGCATTATGGGTAGTCTAGAGATTAGCTGGAACTACAGTCATGCACCACCATGCTGCCTATTTTATGATTTATTGTAGAGAAGAGGTCTCGCCAAGTTGTCCATGTTGGTCTTGAACCCGCGGACTCTGGCAATCCACTCACCTTGACCTCCCAAAGTGCTGGATTACAGGCTGAGCCACCAAGCCCAGCCTACTATGAATTTTATTGTGTTACATTCTGTTACACAAAGGCCACACCCACAAATATCTTCAAGATTAATTATTTTCTGGATTATCATGATACTTAAAATTTTGTGGGACATCCTTAACATTCATTCTTTTCTTTTTTTTTTTAAAGATGTGAGATACAATTCAGGATTAAATAGATAAGTGGTCATTGTACAGGTAGTTTGGGCCTCCCTTTGGTTTCCACATCACCTGGTTTGAGATCAAGCACACTTATTGCTGTTATGTGCCCCCTCATCTTTCCTTACCCAGGTAGCATCCCACAACTGCCAAACCTTTCTTATAGTGCTATGATAAATGTTAAGTGTCCGCTTATAAATGAGAACATGTGGTACTCACTTTTTGTTTCTGTGATAGATCACTGAGTATGATAAACTGCAAATCCATCCAAGTTGCTGCAAAGTTCATAATTTTGTCCTTTATGGCTGCACAATATTCCATCGTGTATATGTAAGACTTTTTTTTATACAGTCCATTTTTGGTGGGCAGCACGGTTGATTCCCTGTTTTTGCTATTTGAATGGTGCTGCAATAAATATGTGTGTGCAGGTACCATTTTTATACAGTAGTTTGAGTTCCTCTGGGTATATTCCCAGAAGACGGATTGCTAGGTCGTATGGAAGGTCAATTTTTAGATCTTTTAGGAATTGTCTCCGTGTTTCCCACAGGGTTTGTATTAGTTTACACTCCCACCAACAGTGTAGAAGTGTTCCCTTTCTCTGTATCCTCGCCAGCACCTGTTGGTTTTTGAGTTGTTGAAGATGGCCATCCTTACTGGGGTTAGGTAGCACCTCATTGTGGTTTTAATTTTTATTTCTTTGATGATTAGTGAAACTGAGCATTCTTTTAAATGTATCTATTGACTTCTTTTAAGAAGCATCTATTCATATTATTTGTTTATTTTTTAAAAGGGTTGTTTGTTTTCCTTTTGACATTGAGACAGGAGATAGCTAGAGAAAGTTAGCCAGACTGACAAGTAGTGAACTCGTGGCAGGTCTTTCAGGCTCAGCATTGGTAAACAAGGTTCCTGCAAGCCCCTCAAGCTAGAGCTAAAGTCCTCACTGCTGGGATCAAAAAGCAACCAATTAGCTCACCATTAGGTCCCTACCTTAATACTGACGAATCAGAACAACTACAGCTCACAGCTAGTGCAAGCAAATCGGCTTGGACTTAGGGCTATATAAGGTCCAGGTTTTCAGCCCCAGATGGGCAACCCTTTCAGGCCCCCCTCTCACTGTGGGAGCTTTTCTGTCCTCAATAAATCCTGCTTTCCGGCTGTTCATGTCCCTCATTCTTCCTGGGAATGAGACAAGAAACTTGACCCTGAAGAGTTGCAACCTGAAGGGCTGCAGAAGATCATCGGAGTCGAGAAACCATGCAAGCCAGAGGCTGGCTTGCCAGCCGACAGAGCCAGTTGAACCAGGAGAGCTGCCAAAGGAAGATGAGACTCCGAAGCTGAGACACCCAGGGAGCTAGGCTTACCAGCCTATTGAACCAGCAACACTCTCAGGGCTTGGCTTGCCAGCCTGTTAGAGCCAACACCCTGGAGATGGGACTTGCTCCCTTCCCCCAATCACAACACTCAGAGCTTGACTTGCCAGCCCATTAGAACTGACACTTCCAGGGCTGGGCTTAGCAGCCCCTCCATGACCCTCCCCCGGGGCTTGGCTGGCCAACCAATTAAGCTGACGCTCTTGAAGCCCAGGCTGACTTGAGAAATCTACATCAGCACCTTTGAGTTTCTTGTAGATCCTAGATATTAGGCCTTTGTCGGATATGCAATTGACAAATATTTCTTTTCCATTTTGTGGGCTATCTCCCCACTCTCTTGATGGTTTCTTTGGTTTTGCAGAAGCTTTTCAGTTAGATGAAGTGCCACTTGTCTATCTTGTCTCTTATGGCGTTTGCTTTTGGGGATTTGAACAAGAATTGGTTGCCTACTCCCGTGTGCATGAGTGTTTCCTGCATTTTCTTCTTAACATTCTTAAAAATCTCTTTGCCTAAAGTTTCTCTGATTCACACTCTTAATATTTTTAGAAAATCTCTTGTCTATTATAGAGGGTTTGCAAAACTTATATTTAATATTCTTGAGGAGCAGCCCCTTTGGGTCCCCTCCTGCTGTGGGATCTTTTCTGTCCTCTCAATAAATCCTGCTTTCTTACTAAAACAACAACAACAACAACTATATATATATATTTCCCTTTGGAAGACCAAATAGATATAATTTAAATTTTTCAAAGATCTCATAAATAGTCTTTCATTCACAGAGCTCAAGATTTCATTCTTGAAATTTATATTCCAAGCCATGTTTTACTGAGA
>NW_006986439.1:0-5211 GCF_000164805.1 Carlito syrichta
AGGTTAGGGGAGTAGACCACCAACACTGAAAAAATGGGGTAAAAGGAGAGAATATAAGAGAAAACCTAATTTGTTTGTTTATAACTTTTGAAGATTACAAAAGTTTTATATCATGACAACACCAACTAAATGCTACAGATTTGGCCTGAAGGTAATAATCCTATCAACACACATTTCCAAGGCGCCATCTACAAAGTGCTTGTGAAAGCTCTGACAGATACAGGCATGGTTGGAGTTGGAGATAAGTACAGCAATATTGGTATAGTGCACCATAGGAAGTTTAACTCTTAAAATTAAGACAATTTGGGCAGATTGGAAAGAAAGAACCCAACAGATGTAAATGCTAGCTTCTCACATACTTTTTCAAGTCAATCCCAGCAAACCAGATGCAAAGTCACCTTCAAGTGGTCACAGTCTAGATGATACATGAATTAAGATCATGCTAAGCAGAATATTATATTTCCCATGTAAAATAAGATTTTGTAAGGGAGAATTAGGAAGTCTTGGAAGACAAAGTGGTATAACTGGGCTCTTCATGTTAAGAAAAATTGGAACATGCCAGGACAGGAAAAGTCTCATCTACACAGGGTATTTTGTGAACAAAGCGCAGAAGCTGGAAAGTGCTGGGCCTCTGTGAAAGCTGCAGATTTTGTGGTTTACCTTTCCTATTGTACATAATGAGTAGTCAGAGATCACTTTAAAAGGACTGATTGGGAGCAGATTGTAGAAGACCTCGAATGTCTATTGAAGATGCTTAGACTTTGTTCTCTAGGCAACAAAGTTGTACAAGATTGTGCCAAGAGTACTGACTGTTCAGCCCATGCATGTACAACTCACCAGCCACACCGTGATAAAGCACTAGGGAAGCTCCTTTATGGGGCCACTAGGATACATTTGATTAACAGCTTTCCACATCGAGGCTTTCAAGGAAAAATTTCAAGATGCCACCTTTATCATATAAGCATTAGAACATATTTTAAAACATATGAGAATATATAAAAACATCTGAAGATGTATCCAATATTTGCCCAACAGAGATAATTGATTCTGCAATATGTGCCAAATTATACGAAACATTCTTTTAACAGCTAAAAATAACATTTGGTGTTTCTTCAGATATATTTTCATTTCTGCTGCTGTCTGCCTTGGGCCTCACAATTTTTATTCTGTTTTCTGATTTTCAAGATATATACAGTGGAATGGAGATAAGTAGTATTCATTTGCACATGTGGCATGACTCATAAGTACAATGGACTACATATGCTTTGAAATTCACAAATCTGCTATTACCACATTCTCTCTGCCCACCAAGTATTGTGAGTTCTATTTCTGTATTCTAGAGCAAATAACACATCTGGTTCTCACATATACCAGCCTCTAATTGTTTTTATATTATTAGTATTATCAATTATCAATTGGGTACATTTATATTTTTTCACACCTGAAGTATTATGTTTGGATACTTTTTTCTCCTATACCAATACAATAAAACTAATGCATTAATGTAATAACTAATTCAAGTTTAATTTTCAAAACCATAGAGATCATTGAGGATATAGTTATGAGGAGTATGAAAAGGTAGACTTATAGGACAGTCATGTTCTGTCCAACATTCATTGTATGGAGTTTTAGATCAGTGGATATCATTTGATTCAGGATGCTCTGGGTTAAGATTAAATTCATGAGAGGTTATTGAACCAATTGTTGAACCCAGTATTGTGAGAGAAATAAAGAGGACTGCTCCTGTTCTCCAAACTAGAGTTTTGTTGTGAAGATGAAGCATGCTTAAGTGAGAAGATGACATGGCCACCTGAAGCCATTCATGCTTGAAGAAAAGTGTAAAGATAGAGAGAAGTGAGAAGAATATAGGAAGAAGGAGCTCTCCTTGTGGATCGTGCCTATAGTGGGTGGTTTCATGGAGGAGATGCAACTTGATTTGAGTCCAAAAGGACAGACTCGTTTTTGCTAGGTAGGAGGTAGGGATATTCCCAAACAGAACAGCCTAAAAACAAGCAGATGGGGTGGAAAAAGCTTCTTTTGTCTTAGAAATGCCAAAAAATGTAGGATGGCAAGATAACAATCAAAAGCCAGGTTTGCTTCATAGAGCACTAGAAGATTGGCTAAAACGTGAGGCTATGCACTTTGTGGTTTGAGAACCAAGAATGAAGAATAGAGGAAAGCATGAGTGGATGGAGGCAGCTAGTGAAAAGCAAGAGGGAATCAATGGAGATACTGGAGGTTTTTGAGCAAGGCGTTCCCTCTGTAAATTCTATTTTAAGTATGTGAATTACACGTCAGGATTAGGTACGCAAGTGGCCTATGTACGGGTAAAGTTTGTGCCTCTCATTGGTCCCCACTTCACCCGGTTTAGGATCAGATACCCTTAGGGATGCCACCCCCATCCCCTGGCAGTGTCCTGCTACTGCCAAACCCTTTCTTGTAGTATTATGATGAATGTTCAGGGTTCACTTACAAGTGAGAACATGTGGTATTCAGTTCTTTGTTTCTGTGATGGGTCACTGAGTATGATAGACTCTAAATCCATCCAGGTTGCTGTGAAGTCCATATGTTCGTCCTTCTTTATGGCTGTGTAATATTCCATCGTGTATACGGACCATACTTTTTCAATCCAGTCCGCTTTCGATGAGCAGCATGGTTGGTTCCAGGTTTTTGCTATTGTGAATAGTGCTGCAATAAACATGCATGTACAAGACAGATTAATTAGACATGGCAGGAACGCTATATGAGAAAGCACAGAGGCTATGAGAGAGAAGCATTAGAAACAAACCCCCAAGCCATTCATCTATTTACCAAACAGTATTGTGCTCCGGGCTGTGTTGGTACTAGAGCTACAAAGATTAGTAAGATCCGATCACTGCTCTCAAGTAGTTTCAAAGCAAGGAAGGAAGACCACCGCATAAATAATTAAAAATCAAGTGCCTTTCAGGACAAGGGGTGGAGAAGAGTTCTCCTGGATCAGGTTGGTGGTAGCAGTGAGAGAAAGGGCCAGATTCTCTGCTAGAATCTCACCCACCCTCTCCAAACAACCCTTCCAGCCAGGTATTCTGTATTCTACAAATAAAGGTGGTCTCCACCCCGGGGGAAGATGACAGAGTATTACTTTGAAATAACCCATATCAGGATACAAATGAGATTTAAAAGTCAACATTTGGGTACTATGGAGGGTCTGCGGTTTTAGTTGCCAAGGAAGTGCAGCTCTACACATGTTCATTCATCCATATTCTACTCTAGGAGGTCAGGAAAAGGGCGGTGTCACTGGTCCTTTGCTGTGGATACAGCCATGGGTAGTTGAGGCTCTCATATCTTGAATAAGTATGTTTAGTGATCAAGTTGTCCTCTTCAATCTTTAAAAATTTGTGAGTCTTGTGGGTTTGACTTTCATCAAACCATTAGATTTAGTGCTAGGAACATTTGTTCAGAAAATCTACATCTAGTCTCAATGAAAATAAACTTGCATTTTTCTGTCCTCCTTCAAGAATGAATTCCAAGTAGATTTTGCTTTGAGATAATTAGAATATCATTTGGCGAGTGATTTAATCTTAGCCTTCCCTCTCTTTAAAAAGATAAAAATGAAGAGAGACACATAGGCTCCAAAGTGACTTGTTTCACATTTGTGATCCACAGCACATTTTTTTAATGGAGATAGTAGAGGGAGCACGGGCCAAGAGGCAGTCTGTTCTCATTTATTTATTGGCTTTGAGTACTTCAGTTTACTCATCTGAAAAAGCATCACCCATTCTCCAAACTCAGAGAGTTTAAAAATATATATAAATTAATTAATGTGAATGTTTAAAATGTAAGGCATGCCAAAAAATTACAGTGGCATTTATTTTTCAACAACTTATCCCAACCATAACATCATGGAGGGTCTTTATTTTGGTGGTAGCCCTCACCCAGTTCTGTGTGTCCTTTTTTGTGGAGGTAAAGCAATTTCTGTATGTCTCTTAATAATCTTCTGGAAAGATAAGAAAATAAAAGGTCTTATTCTCAGTGGATACTCATTTTTAGAACAACCACTTTAGTCCCCCAAAATGATAGTTATTAAAAATTTCTTAAAATGCTACATGTTCTTTGGGGGAAAATTCCTTGAAGAACAATGTAAAATTCATTGAAGTCTGCATAGAAATGTTCTTCATGTCTTCTGCAAAGAAAGCAAACATCAATTAACTCTAATTTTGTTTCACATAAAGGCATTGTGTTGTTCTTTTCTAATAGTCCCATTAATCTAGTAAATTCTACACCACATGACCTTGCAACTCTAAAATTCAGTGAGGTCTTTTAGAGTGTCTTCAGAAGACTTTCCCTAAGGAAGATGAGAAGCCGTTGATCATTCTAGCCAATTTCTATTCTTGAAGGCTTTCCCCTATAGTGTTTTTCTACTCAGAATCACTTAATGACTTTACTCACTCAATAAAAGGTGCCATCTTTTTAAAGGAAGAGTTAAAAAAGAAAAATTAATGTGATGTAAATCTCTTGAGAAAAGTGATCAACCACATGTTTAAAAAAAAAAAAAAAATATATATATATATATATATATATATATATATATATAAATATCTCGTTGTATTACAGTATGTGTAAAATTCCTCATACTCTAACTCAGGGATTCCATTTTTGAGACTGTATTAAAAAAACCCAAAAGGAGAGAAAAAGAGTACATGTATGAAAGTATTCACTATAATATTATATATCGTGGCAAAATATTAGATGTGTGTTGTAGAGATACAGTTCGTTCTTTAGCTATACAGCATTTTGAAAAAATGATAATTATTAAATGATTATTAAGAATACTATAGTTGTGTTCTTATCACAATAAAATAAAAAGCTTGAAGACTATAGCTACATAAAAATTGTGTATCACAGAAAGTCAAGTATAAACAAAAGAGGAATGCAAAATTTGATCAATTTTTCTATTATAAAGGTATGAAAATTGTGTGACATCTGACAAAGAAAAAACACTCAACAAATAAAAAACCCATTTAATTTCTAGAGTTCACCCATTAATTCAACAAAGTTTTATTTGGTACCTTCAAAACAGGTGGCAAGTAGCAGAACGGATGTTGTTGTCTTCCTTTAAATTTTTTTTGTTTTGAGCATATTATTATTGTTATCATTTCTGTCTGACAGTAAAATAATTCTTAGTAAATCACTGGCCAGGATTTAACTAGACAATTTGTGGAAATGAGAGGC
>NW_006986440.1:0-768 GCF_000164805.1 Carlito syrichta
TGCCAAACACCTTTTCTCTTTTTCAGTTTTACAGATGAACATGGAAATACGTTATTTGAAGATTTAATAAACACAAATATATAAAAGAAAATGTTAAGATTCCATTTTGCCTCATTGAACTCTCATGTTACTACTCAGAGGTATTTTTAATTTATGTTTTGGTAAGCTTACTTTACATCTATCATTTGTCTATCTCTATCTATCTATCTGTCTGTCTATCT
The DNA here is from genome assembly GCF_000164805.1 of Carlito syrichta. Taxonomy (NCBI): domain Eukaryota; kingdom Metazoa; phylum Chordata; class Mammalia; order Primates; family Tarsiidae; genus Carlito; species Carlito syrichta. The sequence goes on from NW_006986440.1 coordinate 222, forward strand.
ACCTACCTACCTATCTACCCACAAACACTCATGCACATACTATATATACACCTATATGTATAGCTATAGATGCATATACATATATGCATTATAGATACATTTTTATTACAGATATTATTATAATCTATGATTCTGAAATATGTTTTTTTACTTACCAACACATCTTAAAGATACCTCCTTATCAGTACCTTGAGTACCTTTAACAGATTTCTCTAAAAAGATACAGTGTTTTATAATTTGAAAGTGTCATACTTCATGTAAAAATATTTTTAATAATGGATACATACCTTTATTTTTATTAACAAAGATAAAACAACTTTATTAATGTTGATCAAAGTGGTTTTAATTTTCCACTATTAAGTGCTGCAACCTGGATGGATTTAGAATCTATAATACTCAGTGATCTATCACAGAAACAAAGAACTGAGTACCACATGTTCTCACTCATAAGCAGACACTGAACAATTATCATAATACTATAAGAAAGGGATTGGCAACAGTGGGAAACTGTCGTGGGGAGGTACACTTCACCAATAAGGGTACTTGA
>NW_006986441.1:0-681 GCF_000164805.1 Carlito syrichta
GCCTTCGTGTCCGTCTGAAGCTAAATGAGAGGCTTCTTGATTACTTGCATAGATTCCTCTTACTCTCCTATTTGGATTACAAGTTGGTGTAAAAAAAAAGCGTGGATTTTGGAGAAAGAGACTTGGACTCCAGTCATAGCTCTACCACTAATCACTTTCATGGTCTTGTATACAATGGAGACTGGAAAAAACCTCCAGAATTATCTTTTGGAGGGTCGGCCCCTTGTAGCACAGGCTTCTCCTGCTAGGTAAGTGTTCTAGGAACTCATCAGTATTATTGTACCAGCTAGCATTGTTGTGAGAGGCTGTGTTAGGCTTCAGTGATTTTTTTTTTTTGAGATGCTTTCAGCACGTTTGTCCATTTTATGACGGGTGATTTATGAGAGCACCTGCCCACAGTACACTGGGTTTCAGCAGTTTTTGACCAAAAATCACATGACCCCACGCTCCACCCTCCCTATTCACCTGACCTCACCTTGAGCCATGTTTTTTTGTTTGCTTGTTTGCTTTTTGTTTCTCCAGGTGAAAAAAAACCTCAAAGGAAAACATTTTTGCCAATGTGGGACAAGGTGAAAACAAAAATGGCAGAAACACTAAAAAGCATCATAATCGATGAGTTCAAAAACTGTTTTTGAGCTGTGGAAAAAATGTCTTGATAGGTATATTGTATCTATTGGAGAA
>NW_006986442.1:0-459 GCF_000164805.1 Carlito syrichta
AACAGTTTAGAGTAAGTCATCTGACTAACCAAAGAATCTTAAAGACAAAAACACTAAGGATATAGGTATCCTGAAAATACTAAACGGCAAGATTCCCCTCAGAATTTATGAACCAAGGGTAAATTCAAAAATCAAACTGAAATCATTTTCCTGACAAATCACAAACCTACATATCTTGGCTCTACATCTTCCCACTCAGCCTATGCAGAGGAGCAAGAGAAATGGATGGGATGGGGGAGCTGCAGTGATGGAACTACAGCTACACAAAGCACCTTAAAAAACAGATCACAGCTGGGCACGGTGGCTCAGCCTGTAATCCCGCGCCTTTGGGAGGCTGAGGTGAGTGGATTGCCTGAGCCCGCAGGTTCAAGACCCGCCTGGGCAGCGAGACCTCATCTCTACAATAAATCAAAAAAATCAGCCGGGCGTGGTAACGCACACCTGTAATTCCGGCTACTC
>NW_006986443.1:0-440 GCF_000164805.1 Carlito syrichta
CACCTGAGCCCAGCCGGCTGAAGCTGGGGTTGCTGGGAGATGGAGGAAGACTCCGGCTCAAAAAAAAAAAAAAGTGGAGAGATGTCCATCTCCGGAGTGGCGGTTACCTGTGCCCCACCTTCTTTGTCATGTCAATTGTTGGAAAAACATATCTAGTTTCATAGTTAAGGGCCAAAACACAGTGTTTCCTTTTCGAGAGACTTGCCTGTGCCTGACCTTTCTGGGATGAAACTTTTGCCTGCTCTTTCTGTCGTCTCCTCTTTCTCTAATAAATTCTGTTTTAAAACTTTGCTAGCCGCCCTAAAATTCATTTCAGGATTGAGCCGAAGGATCCAAGAAGGGTTTGCACCCCTCCACCTCCCTCACCCAGCATCAGGATGGGGCAGATTCGGCCTCCTCTGACCTCGCCAGCCCTTAGACAGTCTGTTGGCTTTCCAGCT
>NW_006986444.1:0-933 GCF_000164805.1 Carlito syrichta
ATGGATAAATATCATCAGGCAACAATCTATTGCCTTCAAGAGACTCACCACACTAGAAAGGACACCCAAAGACTCAAAGTAAGAGGATGGGAAACAAACTTTCAGGCGAATGGAACACAAAAGAAAGGAGGGGTAGTGATCTTAATTTCAGACAAAATACTCTTCAAGCTATTAAAAATCAAAAAAGATACAGAAGGCCACTACATAATTATAAGAGGCTCAATCCATCAACAATAAATATCTATCCTAAACATATATGCACCCAACATAGGTGCACCAACTTTCATAAAGCAACTTCCAGGAAAACTAAAGAAAGATATTGACTCTAACACCATCATAACTGGGGACTTTAATACCCCACTCACAACCCTAGACAGATCATCAGGACAAAAAAATCAGCAAGGAGATCTGGAAACTCAATGTGACTTTGGACCAAATGGACTTAATTGATACCTACAGAACACTCCATCCAAAGACCACAGAATACATATTCTACTCATCACCACATGAAACATATTCTAAGATCGACCACATACTCGGCCATAAATCAAGCATAAGCAAATTTAAAAGGACCAAAATTCTATCAAGCACCTTCTTGGACCACAGTGGAATAAAAATAAACATTGACACCAACAAAGTCCCCCCAAAACCCACAAAGACATGGACACTAAACAGCATGATGCTAAACAATTCCTGGGTCAATGATGAAATCAAAACAGAGATCAAAAGATACCTGGAAACAAATGAAAATGAAGAAACATCTTATCAAATTCTCTGGGATACTCTGAAAGCTGTAGTAAGAGGGGAATTTATATCCCTACAAACACACATGAAGAAAATGAAAGGAACAGAATTGACACCTAACAAGCCACCTAAAGAAGCTGAAGCAGACACAAAACCCTATTTCAGCAGAGATCAGATCACAAATAAAGC
>NW_006986445.1:0-414 GCF_000164805.1 Carlito syrichta
ACCTGGGCTCAGGCGGAAGAGTGAGCCAGCTGGCCTGCAAATGTATGCCCACTCCCGGCTAAGTTCAGCCTAGACCAGCCAGACCCCATGGACAGCTGGGGAGTGGCTTTGTTTACCTATATGATATCTAAAATACTCTTTGGGGATGCAGTAAGGTGACCTCTCTGCTACTATACACGTATTCCTCATGAGGGAGGTTTGCTGTGTTGTTTTCTGGTATGATGCTCCTTTGAGGTCCCAAGGCAGAGCCCACCTTATGTATGTGTGTGCACAGGTATGCACCCTTGTACCATTTCCCTCTGAGATCCCTCCCTACCTCTTTCTTTCCTCTCTCCCCCATGTTCAAAAAGAAAAGATATATATATATATATATATATATATATATATATATATATATATATATATATTCCTTTA
>NW_006986446.1:0-732 GCF_000164805.1 Carlito syrichta
AGACATAATGTTCTAGTGCTTTACAAATTTCAAAAATTTAGAAACACATTTATTTCTACCTATCCTATACAATTTTATAATATCATAGCTTGGATTTTGTCACATAGCAGAAGTCTAAGTTTGGCTGCTAATCTGTGTTGGTCATTTTAGGAAAGGAAAGACAAATGCATTCTCATTAACAATTTTTATATGGAAAGTACAAAATTAAATTTTATATGAGTTCTTCTGATGTGAATGAAAACTTTGACTAATTTCTTAATGCCTAAAGTAAATGATTACTTTTTTCAGTGCTGAATTTGTAATTCTCAATGATTGTCTTCAGTTGGATATCTGCCATCTAAAAGGAATCAAATGTTGTTACTCTATCCTCGAGAAATTTTAATCCTTTACCTTGAGGTAAATCAAACAGTGGGGGTGATTGCAATAGGATGCACAAGAGTTCCATTTTTGCAGGTATACATAATTTATAAATTATTTTACCAAAAGTTATTATGAGTGTTATATTCCAAAAGACTATAATCTTGCAAAAGTTCTTAGTTCCACTTTTTCTTTTCTATTTATTAAATATTAAAAATGTTCTGTAAATATTTTTCTGCACATTTGATTGGTTTCATTTATTCTAGAAATTGTGACTGATCCTGAGATATTTACTGAACTATGTAAGTTACATGGGATAAAGGCACATTTTTAAAAGGATTTTCATGGATATTTTAGATGTTCATTTATTTTTCA
>NW_006986447.1:0-597 GCF_000164805.1 Carlito syrichta
CCTCCTTCCCCTAGAAGTTTCCCTCAACTGCCAATCCCACACCCCCTCCACAGTTTCCCACTACTGCCAATCCCTTTCTTAAAGTATTATAATTGTTCAAGGTATGCTTATGAGTGAGAACATATGGTACTCTCTCCTTTGTTTCTGTGATAGATTACTGAGTATGATTGACTCCAAATTCATCCAAGTTGCTGCGAAGTTCATATGTTTGCCTTCTTATGACTGCGTGATATTCCATTGTGTATATGTACCCCATTATTTTAATCCATTCCAACTTTAATGGGCAACATGGTTGGTTCCATGTTTTTGCTATTGTGAATAGAGCTGCAACAAACATACGTGTGCAGGTATCTTTTTTGTAGAATGATTTGGGTATATTCCCAATAGGGGAATTGCTGGGTCATATGGAAGGACAATTTCTAGCTCTTTCAGAAATCACCACACTGTCTTCCAAAGAGGTTGCACTAGTTTACATTCCCACCAATAGTGTAGAAGCGTTCCTTTTTCTCTGCATCCTCGCCGGCATCTGTTGTTTGCTTTATTAATGTTGGCCATTCTTACTGGGGTTAGGTGGTATCTCAATGTGGTTTTTGATTT
>NW_006986448.1:0-625 GCF_000164805.1 Carlito syrichta
AACGTGGGTCTCAGGACTTACAATTGCCTTGTCCTACCAGAGTGCTGGAATGAGGGCGTTAGCCCCTGCGCCTGTACTACACACCTTTCTTGGCACCCAACTGTGAGGCCCACTACCTTCTGAAAACCCAGGACACCAGAGAGGTCAACCAGAGTCACCTGCTGAGCCCTCTCGTGGGAGAGCCCCTTGAGTGGGGGTCTGTCTCCACTTGAGCACCACCACTCCACTGGCCTCATTCTCTAGGGTCAATCCCCTCCCTCCTCCCAGGGGCTGCCATGGGGAAAGGGACACCTTGACTGTCAAATGTTTGGGAGATTGGGGACAGCCAGGTGATTCACGCCTGTTTCCTTAGCTTTTGGGGAGGTCGAGATAGGAAGATGACCAGAGCCTGGGAGCTCAAGACCAGGCTGGACACCATAGTAATTCTTTCAACTCAACCCAAAGCAAAACCCAGAAAACCTTGGTTGAGGGCAGTCCTCAGTGAGAGGATTGCCTCCAGCCCAGAGTTCAAGACAAGGCAGGAAGACCAGGATGTTGACCAAATTGGAAAGCCTGAGATCACAGCAGTTTTGGGATGCCCACCCTGAGAGGTTAGGTCAAAGTTTCTGTGGTTTGAGAGCACCCA
>NW_006986449.1:0-1032 GCF_000164805.1 Carlito syrichta
GACTAGAAGTGCTGAAGAATATATCTTTGTCTTGTTCTTGAACTTTTGGGAAAAGCTTGAAGCTTCATTATTGAGTATCATGTTAGCTTTGTGTTTTCACATATGGTCTTTATTATGCATAGGAAGTGTTCTACTTTTTTTTATTTTTTAGTGTTTATGTCATGAAAAAGTGTGAACTTCTGTCCAATCCTTTTTCTACATCAACTAAGAAGATCATATAATTGGACTTTTATACTATTACTGTGTGGTATGTTACTTTGATCTTTGTATGATGTTACATTTATTTTTGTAAGTTGTGTTATATTTGCATTCCAGGAATGAATTCCATTTGGCATGATGTTTAATATAATTCATTTGAATATACTGCTAAATTCTTTTTCTAGTATTCTGTTGAGAATTTTTTGCAAGGAACTGGCTCCCTGGCACTACAGGGCCAGATCCTACAGTGTCAATGCCCTGAGAACAGAAGTGGAAACTTCCATGATGCTGCTCCTGGACATTGAACCTACACAGTGAGTTTAGGTGCTCTCATTTTCTCACCCATTGTTGGTCTTGGCTGTGTTGTGTAGCATTTGTAAAACTATGATGAGTTTAGGATGTTCATTCCCTGAGGGTTTTCATGAGTTGAAAGCACAGCCAGCTGTAGTGTTTTTACAATTTGAGGACTGTTTACCAGGAGCTCTCCAACATGAAGTTAGATGAATTTGGAACTCTGGAGAGACAGGTGGACTTGAACACAGATAATTTTCAACATATGTTAAATTAATTACCCAGAGAGAAAGCAGAGAATACATGAATAAAATGAGGACAGAGCACTAGTACTTACCTGTTGGGAGGAAAAGAGAAGTGGGAAAGCAGAGTGGCAAGGAGTGGTCGAGCACATGTGAGAAAAAACAGCAAAGCATGATGTCATCGAGGTCAAAGGACAGAAGTTTGGGGAACGCAGGGATATTGGCAGTGTCAAAAACTTCCAAAGCATCATAGAAAATTACACGTAGGTGCAAGAATATCTTCTATCCCCTGGGAGAACAG
>NW_006986450.1:0-769 GCF_000164805.1 Carlito syrichta
AGGTCGAGGCTGCCGTGGCCGGGAGCGGCCACTGCACTCCAGTCTGGGCTACCGAGTGAGACTCCAACTCAAAAAAAAAAAAAAATTCCATTCCTTGGCTAAGTGTGAGGGCCCATGTCTCTAATCCTTTTCCATGCTGAGGAAAGAGGATCACTTGAGCCCCAGAGTTTGAGACCAGCCTGGGCAGCATAGCAGGAACCTGTCTCTATTTTAAAAAATCAAAGCATTAGCCAGGCATGGTAGCACGCATCTATAGTCCCAGCTATTCAGGAAGCTGAGGTGGAAGAATTGCCTGAGCCCAGGAGGTCAAGGATGCAGGGGGCCATGATTGTGCCACTGCACTCCAGCCTGGGCAGCAGAGTGAGACCCTGACTCAAGAAAATAAAATAAAATTACATTCCTTGGTTTCACTGGCCAGGTTTCAAGTGTTCGATAGCCACACAGGGCTGGGGGCTGCGACAGAGGACAGTGCAGGTAGAGAGACTTTCCATCATCACAGAGAGTGCTGTGAGAACAGTTCCCCTCTGAGGTCCAGTCTGACAGGACAAGAGGCAGGAAGGGGAGGACTATGACCACGCCCCCTTCATCCTCCCTGCCATGCAAGGATCATCACCCCGGGTGAAGGACAGATGGGACCTGGCATTCTCAGCTCTTCACTGGACGGGGTGCTCAGTGAAAGTGTCCAGGGAACACCTCTCTTCACAGAGGAGCCTCCTGGACAGGAGGGAAAGGCCAGGTCACATCTTCAGGGAGGCAGCAGTGCCCATGG
>NW_006986451.1:0-8482 GCF_000164805.1 Carlito syrichta
CCATCCTCTCGGCCTTTACCTCCTAAACTGCTGTGATCACAGGCTTTTCATTTGATTGACATCCTGGTTTTCCTGCCTGGTCTTGAACTCTGGGCTGGAGGTGATCCTCCCAGCAGGCCTGCCCTCACCCAAGGTTTTCTGGGTTTTACTTGGGATTGAGGTGCGGGCTTCCAATGATGTCCAACCTGGTCTCTAACCCCCAGGCTCCAGCCATCTTCCTGTCAGCCTCCCAGAGTGCCAAGGAGACAGGTGTGAGTTGCCAGGCCATCTCTACTCCCCCAATGATTTGAGAGTCATGTCCTCCCTTTCCCAGAGGCGACCATTGGGAGCAGCATGTGAGCCCACCCTGGGGAATGAGGCAGATGTAGGTGTGGGCGCCCCAGGGGTGATGCACCACTGCACCAGTGGCTATCCCCGGGGATGACTCAGTGGATGACTATGGCCACCCTTGCTGGGTTCCCAGGACTTTGGAATGCAGTGTGCCTCACGGTGGGGCCCAAGCAGGGAGTGGAGACCAGCACAGGGCCTCATGCCTGTCATCCTTGCTCTCTGGTAGGCCGAGATGATAGGTTGGCCTGAGCTCCTGGGTTCAAGCCCAGCCCAGGCACCTTGGCGAGACCTCGTGTCTAGAAGTAGCCAAAAAAATGAGCTGAGTGTGGTGGTGCATGTCTGTCGTGCCAACACTTGGGAGGCCACGACCTGAGGATCGCTGGAGCCCAGCTGGTGGAGGCCATGGTGGATGAGAGTGGGCCCCTGTGCTCTGCCCTGGGTGACACAGTGTGACTCTGACTCAGAATAATAATACCAACCACCACCACCACTAACACCACAGGCCAGGCTCAGGGACTCAGCATGGCATTCCGGCCCTTCAGTGGACCAGGTGAGTGGATTGCCTGAGCCTGCATGTTTTACAAGAGCCCGGGACACTGGGCAAACCCTCATCTCGGCCATCAAAATTAAATCCATATATTAGCCGGGTGTGGTGGTGCAGGCTTGTGGTTCCAGCCACTCGGGGGACCAAGGCATGAGGATCACCTGAGCTCAGCAGGTGGAGTCCATGGTGTTCATGAGCATGCCCCTGCATTCTGGCCTGGTAGACAGAGCTGGATTCTGACTCGAAATAGTATTAATCATCACCACCACCACCACAGCCACCCTGCACAAGGTGTCATCCTCAGGGTTGGGAGAGGAAAAGGCACTTTCTGGCATGTTGCTCATGGAATATTTCAAAGCTGACCACAGGGCACGTTCATCCCATGCATTCAGCCATGTGCTCCAGAAGTCCAGACTCCACCCTCCAGACTTGTGTCCCCTAAGGCAGAGACACTTGTGAACTCACAGAAGAGATGGCCCCCAGTTAGGGTGAACTTCGGGTACAGAGTAATCAAGGCAATCCAACAACACCGTGGCCAGCCCTGGTTCCAGTTCCCTGGTCTGCCCTTCCTCTCCCAATCACTCCATCATCCCCCTCCCATGCCTGCCTTTCACTGGGGAGCCATGGATGCACATCATGATGCATGTGGGAGGCTTCTTTTTTGTCACTGGGGTTTCTGTGGACTGGTTTGGGGTGTGGTGACATGATCTTGACTCCTGAGGCCTCAACTTATGGGTCTCAGAGTTGGAGTCTCACTCCATCGCCCAGGCTGCAGGGTGGTGTATTGTTCCCAGCCACCATAGACTAGGCCCACAGGGTTCTGGCAAATCTCACCCCAGTCTTCTGAGGAGACTGAAAGACAGGTGCACACCACCATGCCTGGCTCATTTGGGATGGAGGGTAGAGATGAGTTCTCACTGAGTTGCCTGAGTGGGTCTCATCTGTGGGCTCGGGCTGGCCGCTGGCCTCTGCCTACCAAAGCGGTGAGGTGATGAAGCTGAGTGCCTGAGCCTGGCCTCAATACCTCATCAAAAATGAACCAGAAGGCCTGGCATGGCAGCCCATGCCTGGAATTCCAGAGCTCTGAGAGTCCGAGGTGGGCAGATGGTTAGAGCCCAGGAGTTCAGTATCGGCTGGACCATGCAGGGAGAGCCCATCTCCATACCCATCCAAACAGAGGGTCTGTGGTCGAGGTGCCCGTCTTCCCAGTCACTCAGGAGACTAATGCAGGAGAATCACCGGAGCCTGCAATTTCGAGGCTGGCGGTGAACAATGGTAGTTTCCACGGGCCCCAGCCTGGGTCACCGAGCTAGACCCTGTCTCCAAAAAATCAGAATTATACACAGATACTCAACTGCGCATGGTGTGTTCACAGGGCAATTGGCTTTAGAGCCAGGAAAAATGGGATTGGGGGGAAGAAATGTCCCTGGGTGAGGGATGTGTTCCTTTCCCTTTTTGGTGGAAGATCCTCATTGCCAAGCTGAAGGGTTGGCCTCCCTGGGGCACATTTCCACCTCATAGAGAGAGTCGGCAGGAACACGGCCATGGAGCCCCAGGAACTCCTGTTCTAAAGGGAGGCAGCCATTGCTGTGCTTCAGGCAGGAGGGTGCCGAACATGGGGATCCTCATATGTGCAGGGGGCGGGAGGACTTAGGGAAGAAGGTTTGCAGGAGAATGGATGTCTTTGTTGTCTTACATTTTCTTTCTTTCTTTTCTTTCTTTTCTTCTTTCCTCACTATGTTGCCCAGGTTGCTCTCAAACTGCCCAAATCAGGACATCCTCTAGGGCTTTGCCTCCCAAACTGCTGCAATAACTTTCGATTTGGTCAGCATCCTGGTCCTCCTGCCTGATCTTGAACCCTGGGCCTGAGTTGATCCTCCTGGCAGGCCTGCCCTCACCCAAGGTTTTCTGGGTTTTGCTTGGCATAGAGTTGGGGGCTTGCTATGATGTCCAACCTGGTCTCTAACTCCTGGGCTCCAGCCATCTTCCTGTCTCAGCCTCCCAGATTTCTGAGGAAACAGATGTGATTTGCCAGGCCATTCTCTCTCCCCCAATGATTTGACAGTCATGCCCTCTCTTTCCGAGTGGAGGGCCTTGGGAGGAGCAAGTGGGTCCACCCTGGGGAATGAGTCGGGTGGAGGGGTGGGTGCACCAGTGGTGACACACCCCTGTGCCAGCTGCTCTCCCTGGGGATGGCTTGTCGGGTGACTATGGCCCCACTCGCTGGGTTCCTGGGATGTTGTAAGGCAGCGGGCCTCGCGGTGGACCCCGAGATGGTGTGGAGGCCAGCTTGTGGGCTTACGCCTGTTATCCCTGCAATGTGGTAGACCGAGGAAAGAGGATGGCCTGAGCCCTAGGCTCGAGATCAGCCCACGCACCTTGTCTCTAGAAGAAGTCAAAAAAATGAGCCGAGCATGGAGACACACTCCTGTCATTCTGGCCACTCGGGAGGCCATGATGGGAAGATCGCTGGAGCCCAGCCTGTGGTGGCTGTAGTGGCTGAGAGCAGGCCCTGCACTCCGGAGTGGGTGACAGAGTGGGACTCTGACTCAGAATAATAGTACCAACCACCACCACCTCCACAATCTGGGCTCAGGGGCTCAGTCTGGCATCCCGGCCCTTCAGAGGCCCAGGCAAGTGGACGACCTGAGCCTGTGGTTTCAAAAAGACCTGAGACACTGGGCAAGACCACGTCTCAGCCTTCAAAATTAAACCAAATATTAACCGTGTGTGATGGCTCAGGCCTGTGGTTCCAGCCACTTGGGGAACCAAAGTGCGAGGATCACCTGAGCAGCCGGTGAAGGCTGCAGTCACCGTGAGTGTGCCCCTGCATTCTGGTCTGGTTGACAGAGCAGGATTTTGACTCCAAATAATAATAATCACCACCACCACCACCACGGCCACCCAGCACGAGGAGTCATCCCCAGGGATAGGAGAGGAAAAGGCACTTTCCGGCCTGTCATGCATGGGATATTTTGAATATCTCGTGCACTGGGCACATTCATCCCGTGCCTTCAGCCATACGCCCCAGAAGGCCTGGCTCCACGCTCCAGACTTCTGCCTCAAGACAAAGACGCCTGTGAACTCATGGAACAGATGGCCCCCAGTTAGGGGTGTCCTTTGGTAACAGAGTGATCAAGGCAATCCCAGCAACATCACGAACAATCCTGGTTACAGTTCCCCTGTCTGCCACCTTCAGCCAAGGCGAGGGACCTTCCTCTCTCAATGACTCCATCGCCCCCCTTCCATGTGGACCTTTCCCTGGGGAGCCGTGGATGCATGTGGTGATGCTCGTGGGAGGCGTCTTTTTTGTCACCAGAGTCTCCATGGGCCTGGTTGGGGTGCGTTGGCATGATCTTGGCTCCCAGGGCCTCCCAGGAGGCTCAGACAGTCCTCCCACCTCGGGCCCAAGCAGCCAGAACTCCACAAGCCACCATGCCTGACTCGATTTTGGGAATTTCTTGCTGAGAGGAGGTTCGGCCATGTCACCTGGTTTGTCTCCGACCCCTGGGCTCAGGCAACCTCTTGCCTCGACCTCGTAGGGCACAGAGCTGACAGTCATGGGCCACAGTGCCTGTCCTGACCTAGCACATTCTGTTGATGGGGTTTATGCAAAGGAACATTGTGGGATGGAGTCTACCACATCCCATGTAACCGGGATTGTGAGTGCCACCAAACACAACTCCAGTTTTCATGTTCCTGGGAGAGACAGGTTTTCACTATATGGCCCAGGCTGGTCTCCAACTCCTGGGGCCAGAGTTCCCCCACCTCGGCCTCCCAAAGCCACAGCCCAATTGTCTCCTGATCCACCATGTTTTGGGTCCTCTAGGCCCAAGTCTGGGTCTTCCTTCCCAAATGATCTCTCTCTGTTCACCAAGATCCCAGCTCCATACACAAATGGATGTGAATCGTTTTTTCCTTTTTTCTTTTTTTCCTTGAGCCAGAGTCTCCCTCTGTCACCCAGGGTGGAGGGTGATGACTCGCTCCTGGCATCCGCAGCCTTGGCCCACCAGGCCCCAGTGAACCTTCCCCACATCCTTCTGCGGAGCCGGAATGACAGGCATGTGCTACCATGCCTGGCTCATTTGGGAAGGAGGGTAGAGATGAGGTCTTGCTGAATTTCCTGGATATGTCTTGGACACGTGGTCTGGGACCAGTCTCTGACCTCAGCCTCCCAAAGTTCTGGGATGACAAGGTTGAGCCCCCAAGTCCAGCCTCGATCCTTCATCAAAAATAAACCAGAAGGCCGGCCACGGTGGTCCAGGCCTGGAGTCCCAGCACTCTGGGAGGCTGATGCGGGAGGATGGCTGGAGCCCAGGAGCTCAAGGCCAGGCCGGCCGCACAGGGACACCCCATCTCCGCACCCATCCAAACAGGTGACCTGGGCTTATGGTGCCCATCATCCCTGCCACTCGAGAAGCTGAGGTGGGGGGATTGCTGGAGCCCACGATTTTGAGGCTCGCGGTGAACAACGGTGATGTCTCTGGCCCTCAGCCTGCAAAAGAGCCACACCCTATCTCCAAAAACATCAGAATCCTACCGAGATTCTCAACTGCACATTGTGTGTTCAAAGGGTGACTGGCTTTAGAACCAGAACAAATGGGACTGGGGGGAAAGAAATGTCACTGGGTGAAGGACGTTTCCACGACTTTTCTTGGCATAAGTTCCTTGTTGCTGGGTCAGAGGACCACCCTACCTGGAGCACATTTCTCACTCAGAGAGGAGAGCCAGCAGGAACCCAGCCAGGTATCCTCACGAACTTCCACACCAAAGCAGTGGCAGCCTTTGAGTGGGGGTTATGGCTGAAAGTTGCCAAGCTTGGGGGACCCTCCTACATGGGGGCATGGGGGTAAGGACTGAGGGGAGAAGGTTTGCAGGAGAATGGATTTCTTTGTTGACTAATATATTCTTTCTTTCATTTTTTCTTTCTTTCTTTACCTCTCTCTCTTTTTTGTTTCATCACTTGTTAGCCCTGGCTGCTCTCAAACCACCCAAATCGGGACATCCTCTCAGCCTGGGTCTTCCAAACTGCTGAGATCATAGGCTTTCCATTTGGTTGACATCCTGGTCTTGAACTCTGGTCCTGAGACAATCTGCCAGTGAGGCCTGCCCTCACTGAAAGTTTTCTGTGTTTGGCTAGGGGTTGTGATGGAGTCTTGTTATGGTGTCCAGCCAGGTCTCAGCTCCTGGGCTATGACCATCTTTCCATCTCGGCCTCCCTGAGTGCTGAGGAGACAGGCATGAGCCGCCCGACTTCCGCCTCCTATGATTTGAGAGTCACGCCCTCCCTGTCCCTCAGGCAAACCCTGGGAGGAGCAGCAAGTCCACACTGGGAATCGAGGCAGGCAGAGGCATGGATGCCCCAGGAAGACATGATCCTGCACCAGGCACTCCCCTGGGCTGGGCATGGTGGGTGACCACCTGCCCTCTCAGGGGCCCCAGGTCGTTTGAAGGGAGAGGGCCTCATGGTGGTGCCCCAAGTGGGGTGTGAAGACTGGGCATGGGGACTCACATCTGTAACCCTGTTGCTTTGGGAGGCTAAAGGCAAGAGTATGGCCTGAGTCCCCGGGTTTGATACCAGCCCGGGCACCTTGGGAAGACCTCGTCTCTACAAGAAGTCAAAAAATGAGCTGAGCATTCGGGCACATGCATGTTTTTCGGGCCACTCATGAGACCATGGTGGCAGGATGGCTGAAGCCCAGTATGTGGAGGCTGCGGTGGTTGAGAGTGGGCCACTGTGCTCTGGCCTGAGCAACAGAGTGGGACTCTGAATCAGAATAATAATACCAACCACCACCACCACCACCACAGGCCAGGCTCAGGTGCTCAGCCTGGCATGCCAGTCCTTCAGAGGCTGAGGCGAGTGGATGGCCAGAGCCTGTGTGTTCAAGACCAGCCTGGGACACTGAGCAAGACTTCATTTCAGACATCAAAAATAAATCCTATGATTAGCTGGGCATGGTGGTGCAGGCCTGTGGTTCTAGCCACTCAGGGGGCTGACGCAGTAGGATGGCTTGACCCTGACAGGTGGAGTCTGTGGTGGCCGTGAGCATGCCCCTGTACTCAGGTCTGGGCAACAGAGTGGAATTCTGACTCCAAATAAGAATACTCATCAGCACTGCCACCACCACCTCCCTTGCCACCCAGCACGAGGAGTCAACCTCTGGGATGGGAGAGAACAGGCAGTATCATGCCTGTCATTCACGGGAGTTTTCAAAGGTGGCCATCAGACATGTCCATCCTCCACTTTCAGCCATGCATCCCAGAAGGCAAGCCTCCACCCACCACACTCGTGCCCCATGGCAAAGATGCGTGTGAGCTCAGGGAACAGATAGTCCCGAGTTATGGTGGCCGTTGGGCACAGAATGATCAAAGAGGACCAGCAAAGCTGTGGCCAGCCCAAGTTCTGGTCAGCCGGGCTGCCACCATCAGGCGTGGGGAGGGCAACTTCCTCTGCCAATCACTCCATCGTCCCCCACCCACATAGACCATTTTCAGGGGAGCTGTAGATGCCTATCATGATGCACGTCGGAAGCCTCTTTTGGTCGTCGTTGTCTCCAGAGGCCAGGATGGGGCACAGCTGCACAATCGTGGCTCCCAGGGCCTCAAACTGCAGGGCTCAGGTGGTCCTCATGCCTCAGATCCCAAGCAGCTGGACCTGAGGGCCATCACCCCTGTTTAGATTTTGGAGACCTCTCGTGGAGACAAGGTCTGTCCATTTTGCCCAGGATGGTCTATGACTCCTGGGCTCAGGAGGCCTCTTGCCTTGGCCTCCCAGGGCATGGGGCTGACAGCCGTGAGCCATGGAGCCTGGCCTGGACTCACACGTTCTGTCGACAGAGGCAACACAAAGGAACACCCCAGAATGAAGGCCACTGCATACCGTGTCTCCTGGATGGCGGGCGCTACCATGCATGACTCCTGTGTTTGCGTTCTGGGGAGTGATGAGGTCTCGCTATGTGACCCATGTGTTCTCAAAATCCCGGGCTCCAGAGGTCCCCATCCTTGGCCTCCCAAAGCCACAACCCAATTATCTGCTGATCCACCATCTTTCGGGAACTCTAGGACCAAACCTGGGACCTCCTTCCCAAAAGACCTCTGTTTGTTCACGATGATCCCAATTTCATACACAAATGGATGCTCTTTTTATTCCCTTTTTTTCTGATGCCCAGGCTGGAGGGTGGTGGCTCACTCCAGGCCACTGCAGCCTCACCTTGCTGGGCTCCAGCAAGCCTTTCCTTGGCCCCCAAAGAGCAGGAACTACAGGCGTGCTCCACCACACCCAGCTCATTTGGGATGAGTGGTAGAGATGAGTCTCACTGAGGTGCCCAGGAGGATCTTTGCCATCGGGCTTGGGCTGGCCACTGGTGTTGGCCTACCAAAGGGCTGGAATGATGAGGTTGATCCCCTGAGCCAGGCCTCAAACTTTCATCAAAAACGAAACAGAATCCCTGGTATGGTGGCCCATGCCTGGAATCTCAGAGCTCTGAGAGGTCGTGTCGGGAGGATGTCTGGAGCCCAGGAGCCAAGGTCAGGGTGGAAGCCGTCTCTGCACCCTTCCAAACAGGGTTCTGGGGTCGAGGTGCCCATTTTCTGGCTATTCCCCAG
>NW_006986452.1:0-722 GCF_000164805.1 Carlito syrichta
CAGGGTTAGATACATGTGTGGGCAACGTGTGGTCAAGTGTGGGTACCCTTATTGATGTTACGACACATTTTAAGTAAGGAAAAGAAAACTGTTTAACATTGTAATACTGCCAGGCACAGTGGCTTACACCTGTCATCCCAGTACACTGTGAGACCAAGGCAAGAGGATGGCCTGAGCTCAGGGTTTCAAGACCAGCCTGGGCAACTTGGCGAGGCCTCATCTCTACAATAAATCAAAAATCAGCCAGACGTGGTAGTGCACACCTGTAATTCCGGCTACTCAGAAGGCTGAGGTGGAGGGATCGCTGGAACCCAGCAGGTCGAGGCCGAAGTGGTTGGTAGTGGCCACAGCACTCGTCTGGGTGACAAAGTGAGACTCCAACTGAAAAAATAAAAATAAAAAAAGAGAAATACTAATAATGAAATGGTGTTGTGATATCCAGCAATTTAAAAAAATATATAGTTAAATTCTCTAACCCACTTCTCAAAACAAAATAAATTTTAGATGCATTAAAGATTTAAGCATTAAAGGCAAAATCATAAAAATGTTCAAGAAAAGTCACAGGTGGTTATCCTGATTTCTTGATATGCTGGAGGTGGAAAGAAGGCAGAAAGACTTTTCTAAGCATATCAGCTAGTCTCCAGAAAAAGATGAGTCTGACTGCATGTGAGTTAGGAGCTCTTATTTGACAACCAATAAAATGAAATCAAGCAAAACAATGG
>NW_006986453.1:0-568 GCF_000164805.1 Carlito syrichta
GATCTCCTCTTCATCAGGTGAAAATAGATCATCATAAATGTCTTTATCCCAGTCATCTACACATTGAGTAGGCTGGGGAAGAAGAGGATGGGTTGGTTTTGCTGTCTGAGAGTGGCAGAGGTGGAAGAAAGTCCACATAAGTGGACCTGCCTGATTTAAAACTGTGTTGCTTAAAAGTTCTCTGTATTTCTGACATTTTTGAACTATAGTAAGAAACACACCCCCATGTTAGATGGTGACCCAATCCACACGTGTCAAAGTTTCAAACAATAGTTACTCTGACTCCTTGTGGTGCACTCTTTTCCTCTTTCCATACAAAATGGAGGATGCTGGATGCCCTCCACCACCCAGTGGGTTTTGATGAAATTTGGAAAACAGAGGGACTGTGTGTAATTGCCTGCTTGGGCACCGCTTCCTGCCAGTGCATCTTGATGGCTCATGGAGTCCTGCAGTGATGTCTAATGGCAGCCAGGACTTCTTGCAGGGCTGCCTATACTCAGGGGGCTGCAGTGTGTGTTAGTGGATAGGGTGGGTGGCCATGGTGAAGTCCACCTCTAGGACTGTGCCA
>NW_006986454.1:0-1020 GCF_000164805.1 Carlito syrichta
CCCCACAATGCTACAACTGCTTCACCCAGACTCCTGTTTCAGAGCAAGATGTCCAAAACTCTCCCTGCTTGGTGCTAGGATCTGGAAAACACTGGCCTTCCCACTGGAAGCCACTGTCCTCTGTCTCTGGTTTGTACTCTCAGTCCAACCTGCCTTCCCACCGTTTCCCCAAACTGGCACCCAGGAACCCTCAAATTCCCTTCTTGCTCTGGCAGGCTTCCTGCATTCAACTTCACTTCTGCCTGGGTTGTAACAGGTTGTCCTCCTCTTTCTCCTCATCATCTACTCCCTCCTCGTTCTCATGACACGTAGCCTCTGTGGGATGGTAGCCTCCATCTCGCATCTGCCCCTTGTGACTGACCACTGCTGGCTTCCTCATCTAGTACCTCTTGACCTAATTCTTGGGCTTCTTAGCCCCAACATATTTGTGTCTAGACAGATACATTGTTAGACACACTCACACAGACACACCCACATATGCGTGTGCACATATACACATACACACACACACACACCAAAAAAAAGCCAAAAGGTTGTTACTAGAATTGAATTAAAGCCTCTGGCCTTGGACTTCTAGACTCTGAGTGTACCCACAGGGGCCCTCCCTCAATCTTCTTCTGAGGCTGATCTGGGGTTCCTCCCTTCCCTTAATGCCCTTGTTTTCTCATGGACTTTACTTTGGAGCCTTTACAATCTTCCATCTCCCCTCTGCCAAGCACTCATTCTACCTTATATTCACTGTCCGCCTTTAATTCTCCACATCCCAAATATTCTGCTGTGTTTCCCTAGAGGAATTTCCACAAGGCAGTGGATCGTGTTGGTTCACTGTTCAGATCTCCTTCCCCAAGCTGCTCATTTCCACCTGGAAAATGCCCACTCCTGCTGAGATTTGCTCTCAGAAGAAGTTCAGTCACCTGACCCAAGTGGCTGCTTTCAGCTCATCCCTAAAAACAGTCACCAGTCAGGGGCTCACTTGTACCGAGATCTAAGGATGACCAATGTGATACTACCTGTGTGCTG
>NW_006986455.1:0-833 GCF_000164805.1 Carlito syrichta
TTCTACTACTGCCAATCACTTCTACAGAACTATAATTGATCAAGTTCAGCTCATGAGAAGAAAATATGGATCTCTGTTCTTTGTTTCTGTGATAAATCACTGAGAATAACCTACCTCATGTCCCTCAAAAGTTCTGCAAAATTCCTATATCTGTCCTTTCTTATGGCTGCATCTTACTTCATTGTGTGTATATACCACATTTATATTACCCATTCCTGGTCTGATGGGCAACATGGTTGGTACCATGTTTTTTGCAATTGTGATTAGAGCTGCAAAAAACATACTTGTGTAGGTATATTTTTGGTAAAATAATTTGGATTCCTCCAGGTATATTCTCTACAGGGGAATTAGTGAGTCATATGGTAGGTCAGTTTCTTGTCCTTTAGAAACCACCACAGTGTTTTCCAAAGATGTGGCTCTAGTTTTTAGTCCACATGCAGTGTAGAAGCATTTTATTTTCCAAATCCTCACTAGCATCTGTTCTTTGTTTTATTAATGATGGCCATTTTTACAGGGAGGTATGTGTTATTTCAATATGGTTTTCATTTGCATTCTTTGATGATGAGTGAGGCTGAGCACATTGTCATAAGTCTGCTGGCTGCCCATATCTCTTATTATAAAAAGTGTCCAATCATGTATTTTGCCCACATTTGAAAGGGACTATTTTTCTGTTTTTTTCCGAAGGCTTGGGTTTCTTGTAGTACCTAGATGTTATGCCTTTGTCAGATATTGAGTTGGAGGATAGTTTTTCTCATTCATTGGGCAGTTTCTCTGCTCTTTTGATGGTTTCTTTTGTTTTGCAGAAGTGTATTAATTTTGATGTGATCCCACTT
>NW_006986456.1:0-749 GCF_000164805.1 Carlito syrichta
CAGCACTTAGCAGGAGCTTATAGGGCACATAAATGAAAGAATGACGAGTCTTCCTTTAATGGTAAGAAAGTCCAAGTCATATCAAGGGGAACGTTCCAAGCCCAGTTCCTGCCTATTCCCGGAGGCAGCATCCTTGTCAGTGGGTCCATGTCTCTGTTTCATCCATCAAATATGTATGTTGGGCTGAAGCGGAAAGGAAGTGACTGCAAAATTGCCCTGCCTGCAAACAGATTGTAACCTTTTGCAGAGCCAAAAAGGATCCATTCCCTTTTTCTTTTCTTGAATCCGAAACCCATAAGAATCCCAGTGCCCCAAGGGTGGAAAAGCCTCTCTCTAGAGAAGGAAGACCGAGTATAACCAGAAACACTCATGGAGACATTGATGTGCCCAACTGTACCCCAGTGTGAAGTTGTACCAAATCCTCCTTGTTCACATATTCAGAAGTGACTCAATGGACACTTGCCTGCCTCATTCCTTTTCTGGGTATAAAGCTATCTTAATTACCTAACGTGGCATCTAGAATAATTCCAGGGTTGAAGACAGAAGGGATGAGCTTCAGAATTAGTGGGACACAGAAAGCCCATGTGAATTTCTGTGCAAGGACATAGCTTGTAGTACAGGGACTAGCAAACATACACTGCCAGCATTAGTACTGTGGGAGAGGACAGGGAATGATCTGCCTGTTTCTCCCCAAACTGGGATGCCCACTGCCATGACCAGTATCACAAACATCAATGCAGCAGCTGGGA
>NW_006986457.1:0-5169 GCF_000164805.1 Carlito syrichta
CTGACTTCTTACTAAGGGCTACAAAAGGATCAGGGTTTCAAAACAGGTATCAAGCGAAAGAGAGTCCTCACATACAGGACACTACATGACCTCCAACTAATTACAAATAAAGATTCATTGTTGTTCACACACTCAATCAGAAAATATCCAGGTTGTCTGCTATGGGACAAACAAGACTATGGGACAAACAAGAAACAGATCTTCTAGCTCCCCAAATGTTTCAGAGCAATTTAGCATTCAGATATTATGAATCGGTCTTTTCACGACTGCAGAAACATTCTGGTCATCTTAAATATTGTAAATGGTATTGGGCACTCCAAATCCGTTAGGTTCCTCAGAAAAACTAAGGCCAGATTCCAGGACAAAAAGATCTTCTTGCCATATTTGGATGTAACTCTGGTCTTAAGGTGAACCCTGTAATCCGTCCCCTTCCATGTCTCTTTATATTTTGAGAAGGGACAAGGGTTTCGCACTTGCCAAATGTTTACTATGTATATTTAAAGGCAACCAGGAATCATGGAATCCACGAGCCTAGGAACCTTCTGGGCATCTGTCTTTTGATATACTGAAGTTGGAATCCAAATCGACCGGAAAAATGAGGGCATCTTACTGAGAGTTAAAAAGACATCCTGTTCTAAAAGTTCCCATTTTCTGGAATCTACAAGGCCTCTTGATAAGGTTTAATCAGCAATCTGGGCTTCTGGGTAACTACATTTTCAGAGCTACTTTCTCCGTGGATATGCTAAAACTGTCATTACAGATCCTCATTACCATTCGGGTCCTCTTGTTAGTTGTAATCAAGGATGTGGCCCTAGAAATCCTTTTCTTTCCTGGGACCATCTACGACCATAATCATATTCCCCAAAATCAAACGGTATATTGGTAAAAAATTCCTCAACTAAGGTGACCTCAAAGTGCAGAAAATTGTTGTGTGTGGGCAGGTAGAATTGAGGTTTTGGGTTTGGAATATTCCACATTTTGGGGAGGTATTGTGAAGGGGAACCAGGAAACTTGGATTCCAGTTCCCAAAGAATATTATGTACGTTTTTCTCTTGATATCCAAAAAACTGGAAATTTCGGTCACCAGGAAATGTCTTGGCATCCTGCAGAGTTAAGCAGGAAGCTGTGTAATGGTGGTCATCATATACAGGAAACTACACGTCATATTGCTAAGGAAGTATAAGAAATCTTCCTTATGTGAGTCCTCAATTCCAAAAACTACAGGCCGTCTTCCTAAGATGTAACCCCGAATCAGGTTTTTGAAGAAGGTATCTGGGTAATGGCAGTCCTCACATAAAGGAAACTTAACTACCTATTGCTAAGTAAGAATAAGGAATCTGCGTTACTCGGGTCCTCAATCCCAAAAATACTTAAGGTCATCTTGCTATGGGCTAAACACGAATCATGGTGTTTTCGAGCATGAATCGGGAAAGTGGAGTCCTTATTGAAAGGCAACTACAAGACCTTTTGCTCAGAAAGATTAAGGAATCTGGGTTACACGAGTCCTCAATCCCAAAAATCTACAGAGCATACTGGGAATTTATAAAAAGAATCATAGTTTCGAAGAAGGATGTATCTAATGAGAGTCTTAATATACAGGAAAATACACAACCCCTTGCCAAGGGTGAAAAAGAATCGGGGTTATAGCAGTCCTCAGTCCTTAAAATCAACCGGCCATCTTCTGTGGGCTAAACAAGAATCAGGGTGTAGAATCTTGAACATAGATACTAGCAGGCCTCATATGCAGAATCTACATGATCTCTAGCTAAGGTTAATTAAGAAACCTCTTTTACAGGGTTCCTCCAACACAATATCTACATGACATCTTGTGAATGGCCAAAAAAAGAATCAGGGATTCCAAAGAGGATTCTGGGGAAAGGGAGTCATCATATACAGGACATTAAACGGCTCCTCAGTAAAGAAGTATAAGGAATCTGTGATACACTATTCCACAATCCGAAAAATTCTCAGGGCGTGTTGATGCGGTATAAACAAGACTCAAGGCTTCGAGCTCATCTCATGTTTCAGAGATATTTGGCTTGTAGGTATTTTGAATCAGTCATTTCAGGACTAAAGCAACATCTGGTGTTCATGAGAGTTGTCATCGGGTATCTGGTAGTACAAATCCCTTAAGTTCCTCGGGACAATTAAGGTCAGATTCCCAGAAAAAAGTATCATACTGCCGTATTTGGATGTAACTTTGGTCTTAAGATGAACTTGGTAATCCTTTAATTTCCGTTTGTACTTTATTTGTAGAGGGGCCGAGGGCTTTGCAGTTGTCAAATATTTAGTACGAATTATTAAAATGTAACCATGATCCATGGATTCCATGTCCCTAAGAAACACCTGGGCATCTTCATTTTTGTACACAGAGTTTTGGAATCCACATGGACAGGGAAATTCAGGGCATCTTGCTGAGAACGGAAAGGGAATCCGGTTCTTGGAGTTCTCATTCGCCTATATCTACAAAGTCTCTTGATATGGTTTAATCAGCAATCTGGGCTTCTATGTCGCCACATTTTTAGTGTGTCTTTTGAAAAGAGACCAAGAATCTTGGGTTCCAATTACTCAAGAACTTTATGGGAGCCTTCTCTTGATATCCAAGCAACTGGAATTCTAGGTCACCAGGAAATATCTATGCGTCTTGCTGAGAATGAAGCAGGAATTTCAATAATGGTAATCCTCATATACAAATCACTACATGATCTGAGGCTATGGAAGAATAAGCAATCTTGGTTACACGAGGCCTCCATCCCAAAAACATACAGACCGTCTTGCTAAGAGATAACCATCATTTAGGTGCTGGGAGTCAGAATCTGGATAATGGGTGTCCTCATATACAAAACACATCACTGTCTATTGCTAAAGGAAAATAAGGAATCTGGTTTACACGTGTCCTCCATCCCAATAAAACTTCAGGGTTTCTCGTTAAGGGCTAAACACGAATTTGGGTTTTTGAAGCATAAACTAGGGAAATGAAATGCTCATATACAGGGAAATGCACTGACTTTTCCTAAGAAAGAATAAGGAATGTGGGTGACATGTATTTTCAATCTCCAAAAAAATATATGGTGTCTTCCTTAGATCTAAACAAGAATCAAGCTTTCGACGCATGTATCTGTGAACAGGAGTACTCATATACAGGTAACTGCACGGCTGTTATTAAAAATAAGGAATCTGGGTTATACGAGTCCTCAGTCCTGAAAATCTACAGTGCATCTTGCTGATGGCTAAAGAATAACCAGGGATTTGAGACATGAATGTGGGTAACAGCAATCCTCACATACAGGAAAGTACATGGCCTCTTGCTAATAAAAGATAAGAAATCTGTTTTCGACAGTTTCTCTATCACAAAATCTACAAGAATTCTCACTAAGTGCTAAACAAATATCAGGGTTTTGAAACAGGAATCAAGGGAAAGAGTGTCCTCACATACAGGACACTACTTGACCTCCAACTAAGTATGAACAAAGAATCATTTTTGTACGTGCCCTCATTCCAAAAAATTCCCAGATTGTCTGCTGTGGGACAAACAAAAAACAGATCTTCGAACTCCCCAAAATTTTCAGAGCAATTTCGCATTCGGATATTATGAATCGCTCATTTCAGGACTCCAGCAACATTTTGGTCCTCTTAAAAGTTGAAAATGGTATTGGGCACTCCAAGTACTTTAGGTTCCGCAGAACAACTAAGGCCAGATTTCAGGACAAAAAGAATCTTCTTGCCATGTTTGGATGTAACTCTGGTCTTAAGGTGTACCCTGTAATCCTTCCCTTCCCCTGTCCCTTTTTATTTTGAGAAGGGACAAGAGTTTAGAAATTGCCAAACGTTTACTTCATACATTTAATGGTAACAAGGAATCATGGAATCCATGAACATAGGAAACTTCTGTGCATCTGTCTTTTGATATACTGCATTTGGAACCAAATCAACAGGAAAAATCAGGGCATCTTACTGAGAATTAAAAGGAAATCCGGTTTTAGGAGTTCTCATTTTCCGGAATCTAAAGGGCCTCTTGATAAGCTTTAATCAGCAATCTGGGTTTCTGGATCCATACATATTCAGCGATATTTTCTCCGTGGATACGCTAAATCTGATATTAATGATCCTCAGGATCTTTCTGGTCCTTTTGTTAGTTGTAATCAAGGATTTGGCCCCAGAAATCCTTTTGTTTCCTGGGACCATCAACAACCATATTCATATTCCCTAGAATCAAAAGGTTTACTAGTACAAAATTCCTCAATTCAGGTGACCGCAAAGTACAGAAAATTCTTGTGGTTGGGCTGGTAGGAATTGGGGTTTTGGGTGTGGAATATTACACATTTTGGGGGGACTTGTGAAGGGAAACCAGGAATCTTGGTTTCCAGTTCCAAAGAACATTATGCACGTCTTTCTCTTGATATCCAAAAAACTGGAATTCTCGGTCACCAGGATGTTTCTCGGTATTCTGCAGAGTGAAGCAGGAAGCTGAGTAATGGAGGTCGTCATATACAGGAAATTACACGTCATATTGGTAAGGAAGTATAAGGAATCTTCCTTATATGAATCCTTAGTCCCAAAACTACAGGCCGTCTTCCTAAGTAGTAACCACGAATCAGATTTAAAGTAGGAATCTGGGTAATGGGAGTCCTCACATAGAGGAAACTTCACAGCCTATTGCTAAGTAAGAATAAAGAATCAGTGTTACTCGGGTCCTCTATCTCAAAAAAGCTTAAGGTCATCTTGCTATGGGCTAAACACAAATCATGGTGTTTTCGAGCATGAATCTGGAAAGTGGAGTCCTTATTTAGAGGCAAGTACATGACCTTTTGCTAAGAAAGAATAAGGAATCTGGGTTACACGAATCCTCAATCGGAAAAATCTACAGAGCATCTTGCAAGTTCTAAAAAGAATCAGAGTTTCGAAGCAGGATGTGTCTAATGAGAGTCCTAATATACAGGAAAATACACAGCCCCATGCCAAGGTTGAAAAAGAATCGGGGTTATAGCAGTCCTAAGTCCATAAAATCAACAGGCCATCTGCTGTGGGCTAAAAAGGAATCAAGGTTTAGAAGCTGGAACATAGGTAATAGAAATCCTCATACGAGAATCTATATGGTCTCTACCTAAGGATAACTAAGAAACCACTTTTTCCGCGGTTCCTCCGTCACAATATCTACATGACATCTTG
>NW_006986458.1:0-608 GCF_000164805.1 Carlito syrichta
AAGTATAAGTTTTCTTGTAGGATATATTTCTCTGGCTTATGTAAAACCAGGATAGGAGATGCTAATAAATGTATTTTT
Source organism: Carlito syrichta (assembly GCF_000164805.1). Taxonomy (NCBI): domain Eukaryota; kingdom Metazoa; phylum Chordata; class Mammalia; order Primates; family Tarsiidae; genus Carlito; species Carlito syrichta. The sequence goes on from NW_006986458.1 coordinate 79, forward strand.
AGAGTTTTCCAGTTAAACATTCACCAGGAAAAACCCATATGCTTTCAGAGTAGTGCATATGTTTGAGATGTTTTGTGCCAAAGGGTTTCTTACATGTTCTGGAAAAAGAATCAAAATAGGCATGTTAATAAACTATTAGAAACCTCCTCCATCATATTTTTTGATAACATTGAAGCAGGAGATAGGATGCAGACTAGAATTTTTAGCAGACTAGAATTTTTAGCCTCAACTGATGAAAAATCATGGGAAAAGGAGATAAGCCAAAAGCCTACTACATTAACCAATGTCCAAAGACAGGACATAAGAAGCATTCTGTACTGAAAACAAAATTTAACAACCTCCCAGGACAATTCATCACATGCCTTTCTGGAACAAAATTAGAAGGCCATAACACTTATATCTCAGGTATGGCACATGACAAAAGGAAATTGGTTGAACTCCCTGTAACCTGTCCAATGAAAAGTACTAGTTAAGGCCTAATGTGAGTGTACTGCATCTTATACCTACAGTTAAAATTATGGAATGGTGGG
>NW_006986459.1:0-488 GCF_000164805.1 Carlito syrichta
CAACTAGTTAAGTCATCTGGCCAGCCTGCCCACTAGGTAGTTAGCTACCTAGTTAAGTGAGTTGACTCACCAGCTTGACAGCTTAAATCAGCTTGGTAAGTCAGCTGGCTAGCCAGCTGGCTATACAGGTAGCCAGCTGGTGAAGTCAGCAGGCTACCCAGCAGACGAGCTGGTTAAGTCAGCTAGTTAAGTCAGTTGGCAACCAGCTAGCTAGTTAGGTAAGTCAGCTAATTAAGTCAGCTGGTTTTCCAGCTGGTTAGTTAGTTAAAAAGCTAGATAAGTCAGATGGCTAGCCATCCGGCTAGCTAGTTATTTCAGCTGGCTAGTTAGGAAGCTACCTATATAAGTCAGCTAGTTATGTCAACTAGATAGCAAGTTTAAGTCAGCTAGTTAAGTCAGCTGGCTACCTAGATAGCTAGCTAATTAGCTAGCTAGTAAAGCCAGCTAGTTAATCCAGCTGGCTGGCTAGTTAGCTAGCTGGTTAAGTC
>NW_006986460.1:0-522 GCF_000164805.1 Carlito syrichta
AAAGCGTCAATCAAGAAGAAACACATTCGAGGGAAAGAAACAGACCTCGAAATAGATGTTCTTACTCCAGTCTGTGGGGCTTGCTGTGGAAGTTTTCACCGGAATCCAACCTAATCTATCTGCCTATCTGGTTTCCTCCTTTCTCTTCTCTCAAGAGTGAAACACTGTACACAAAACAAATGTTTTTTGTTTTTTTTTTTTTGAGTTGGAGTCTGACTCGGTCGCCCAGACTGGAGTGCAGTGGCCGCTCCCGGCCACCGCAGCCTCGACCCGCTGGACTCCGGCGATCCTTCCGCCTCAGCCTTCGGAGAAGCCGGAATTACAGGCACGCGCTACCGCCCAGCTGATTTTTTGATTTATTGTAGAGATGAGGTCTTGCTGCCCAGGCGGGTCTTGAACCCATGGGCTCAGGCAGTCCACTCACCTCAGTCTCCCAAAGTGCTGGGATTACAGGCTGAGCCACCAAAACCCGGCTTACAAACAAATTTTAAAAAAAATTCAGATTTCAATCAATTTATCTAA
>NW_006986461.1:0-755 GCF_000164805.1 Carlito syrichta
AACTAAGGAAGAATAAAGAATCTTTGTTGTACGAGAACTCAATCCATAAAATTCCCAGGGTGTCTTTTATGAAACAAACAAGAAACAGGGCGTCAAGCTCCCCAAGAGTTTTGGAGCAATATAGCATGCGGATATTACGAATCAGTCATTTCAGGACTCCAGCAACATTCTGGTCCTCTTGAAAGTTGTAAAGGGGTATCAGGCACTCCGAGTGCGTTAGGTTCCACGGAACACCCAAGGCCAGATTCCAGGACAAAAAGAATCTTCTTTCCGTATTTGTTTGTAACTCTGGTCTTAAGGTGAACCCTGTAATCCTTCACCTTCCGTTTCTCTGTTTATTTTGGGAGGGGACAAAGGTTTTGTAGTTGCCAAATATTTAGTACGTATTTTTAAAGGTAACCAGGAATCATGGATTCCACGTCCCTGGGAAACTTCTGGGCATCTGTCTTTTTGTATACAGAGTTTGGAATCCACATCGAAAGGGAAATCAGGGCATCTTACTGAGAACGAAAAAAGAACCGGAAGGTTCTAGGAGCTCCCAATAACAGGAATCTACAGGGCCTCTTGATAAGATATAATAACCAGTCTTGGATTCTGGTTTCCTACATTTTCCAGAGCTACTTGCTCCGTGGATATGCTAAATCTGTCATTACAGATTCACAGGAACTTTCTAGTCCTCCTTTTAGTTGTAATCAAGGATCTGGCCCTCCAAATCCTTTTGTGTCCTAGGAACATCTATGACAAAATTTTTGTTT
>NW_006986462.1:0-891 GCF_000164805.1 Carlito syrichta
GAGGAGCAGGGACCCAAAACTTCCCTCGCACGCTGCATACCTGCTTAGGAAATGAGGTAAAGTTTGTTGATAGGTGGGCAGGGCAATGGAAGTCTCTGTCTGGAGAATGGCAAGGCAGTTTAAGCAGATCTGTTTTTCTCTGCTTGTCTGGGTCCTCTGGTTTGGGGTCTCACGCTGAGTGCCTCAGCCAGGGTGGACCCGGAGTTCCAGAGCTCCAAAGTTCCAAAGGGCAGGCTCTAAATGGCAAGGGTGGCGCTGGGACTCTACAGAGGACTTCAGCCAGTAATGGAACCGGTGTCTCTGAGGGGCGGGCACTCAGAGCCTCCCTGTGCCACCGGCGGTGCAGGGTGCCCGGACAGGGGAGAGAGCTGGAGGGAGCAGGGACCCAAAACTTCCCCGCACGCTGCAATACCTGGCCTTAGGAAATGAGGTAAAGTTTGTTGATAGGTGGGCAGGGCAATGGAAGTCTCTGCCTGGAGAATGGCAAGGCAGTTTAAGCAGGTCTGTTTTTCTCTCCGCTTGTCTGGGTCCTCTGATTTGGGGTCTCACGCTGAGTGCCTCAGCCAGGGTGGACCCGGAGTTCCAGAGCTCCAAAGTTCCAAAGGGCAGGCTCTAAACAGCGAGAGTGGCACTGGGACCCTACAGAGGACTTCAGCCAGAAATGGAACCAGCGTCTCTGAGGGGCGGGTGCCCAGAGCCTCCCTGTGTGACTGGCAGCTTGATGCCGGGTGGCTCGGGCTGGAGACAATGCAGCCGGGGAGGGATCTGGAAGAGGCTGGGACCGGAGACTTCCACACACGAGTAGAACAGCAGCAGTGGGGGGAGGGGCGCAATATCAGGCCTTGCGTGGGACTGAAGTTTCTGGGCCTGCCCCCAGCGCGGTTGGTGGTG
>NW_006986463.1:0-1966 GCF_000164805.1 Carlito syrichta
AAACAGACACACGTGTGGGTTCGGGGAGGCCTGACACGATTGAAGCGACCCTGAGACCTGCAGGAAGTTGGTTCGCAATCTCCAGGAATGGGCCTCACCCCAGATGATCCCTCCAGCCTCCTTCCAGCCTCTAGAGAGGCCTGACTCCCAAGTTCGATCACATTGCAGGGCCCTGTAGTCCTGGGTAGACTTCCCGAGTCCTGCTGTCTGCTGAACTCCTTTTCAACGATGCAGAACTGACTACACCTATTTTTGGAGCTTTGTCAAGAGCAGGTCTCTGTTCCTGGGCCCTTTGTGTAAGTCCGTGTCAGGGCTGTCACTGCTTAGTGTGTTAGGGGTCTCCCTCCATCGGACTGTGTGCTTGTGGAGAGCAGAGGTGGGTCTCATGCATCCTGACCTACAATAACAATAGCACATAGTTGGAGCCTCCGTCAAGCTCCCTGGGCTCCCTGAGATCTTCCTAGGCAATGGCCTAGGTCTGCGGCCCATGGCTTTTCCTTCTGAAGCCCCTGCCCATCTCTTTATATCCCCTCAGCCCCGAGAAAGAGGCAGGGTGCAAGAGGATGCTGACTGGGGCTCTCCACGTCCCTCCAGGAGACAGGCAGAGCGATTGGGGTGAGGAGGCTGATGTGGAGAGAAGAGCTGCAGGTGTGGCGGTCAGGAGCAGCCCCCACGACACAGTAGACTTGTCATGTGCAGTCAGTGTGTGGAGTGGGGATTTCCTTCATGAAGGCCTCTGGGAGCTTTTACTTTTCCAATTTAAACGTATTTTTACTCCTGTCAACATGTGTTTGTAGCATACTCGTTCAAGCACTGCCCTGTCCATGTAGGTCTGTACTCTCCCACCAGCACTTGCTGACCCAGAGCCAAGGATGGAGACATGAGGACATCAGGTCAAAGCCTGGAGAAGCCAGGGGTGAGGCAGCTGGCTACAGCTTCAGGCAAGGGAGTTCAGGGACAAGCTCTGTGCTACTTGACACAGCACAGATGGGACCTCCAGTCCAGCCAGGATCCATAGGACCAAGTGGCCAAGTGTATCTCAGCCAAATCTTGAAAACCAGAAGGCAGAGAGGAGAAAAATGGAATCATATGAAACACTCAAAGCCAGAGAAGGCAGAAAGAGAGGAAGACAAAGGGAAACATAAGAGACACAGAATAAAGGCAACAAATAGATTAGAAAACAGTTACAAATGTAGTAGATATTAATCCAGCTGTGTCGATGATCACTTTAAACATCAACAGACTAAATACACCTATTCAAAGACAGATAGTGTCAGGGGATCAAAAGTCCCAACTATATGCCGTCTATAAGAAGCCAACTTTAAATATAACAATGTGTAGATTTAAAGTAAATGAATGAAGAAATATCATGGTGGCACTATCAAAAGAAGGCAGGAATAGCTATATCAACTAGAAACAGAGCAGACTTCACAGCAAGCAGAGCTACCAGGGATAAAGGAGAGCATTCCATAGTGACACAGGAGCCAATTCTCCAAGAAGACAGAACAATTCTTAACATGCGTGCTCCTAAAGCAAAAAGCATCAAACTAGGAGGCAAAAATGGATAGAACTGCATGTAGAAATAGATGAATCTACCCTAATAGTTGGAGACTTCAACACCCTCTATTAGAAATGGGCAGCTCTAGCAGGCAGCAAGTCAGTAAGTACATAGTTGAACTGAAAGACAGGAGTTATTTGGGTAAAGACAGGAAATTTTCAGTCAGAGGCGACAGCATGAACTTGGGTCCAGCAGCTTGGACATGGACTATTGTGTCAAAGGAAGGCCAGCCTGAAGTGTGGGGCCAGAGTGGCCCAGGAGGGCTTTCAGCACCCGCCAGCCTCTGTTGGTGCCAAGGAAGGCTGGGAGGAAGGGGCCACCACTCGGCTGAAGAAGGGCCTCTTGGCATCAGAGCCAAGCAGGAGGTGGGGGGAAGGAAGCAGAAGATGAGCTTCCCATCCTGACTTG
>NW_006986463.1:2563-6997 GCF_000164805.1 Carlito syrichta
AAAATTGCTGTCCATAAACATGTCACCCTGGGAAGGGACATACTTTGGAGAAGGGGGTTGTAGAAGAAACCTGCGTACCAGGGGAGCCACAGGCAGCCTGTCTAGGCGCTCCCCTGGCCTGGCTGTGGTTTCGGACTGCTGACCTTGGGTTCCTGACATCCCAGCACCACCGCTCCCTTCCTGCTGTGCCTGGCCCTGGATCAGGGCCGAGGACTGAAGTCACCGTCTGGCTCACACGGTCACTTAGCCAAAGTTGTCCGACCCAGGGTGGGGCCAGGTGGCTCCCAGAGCCTGCTCCAGGGGCACTATGGAAACTTTCTTCTGACTTGTGAAAATCAACCTTTCTGGGAGCGGGGGGCTGGCGTGGAGGCTCTTGTCTGCTGCTCCATGGTGGCAGAGCCAGAGGGTTTCAGAACTGAGACTGCAGGGCAGCGAGGAGGCGCTTGTTCTCTTGTGCAGAAACAAAGAGGCTTCCTCTGCCGTTGACTCCACTCAGTGTGGAGATGCAGCACCTGGTGCAGGACATGGACAACAGACATGGGTCTCGAGGATCTGAGTAGACCACACGAAAAATACAGTATGTCACTTCTATGTGTTTTCCAATCAGGCCTGGTGGAAAATCTCATTAAACTCACTGTAAAAAGCTTGGAGACTAGGGTAAAAAGGAAAGGGAAGCAGGAGTGCTTGCTGAGTTTGTACTGGACATCAGGCACCATGCCGGGAGCTCTGCTTAGATGCCCTTGTCCTTCTCACCCGGTGTCACTGTGCCCATTTACCATGATGGGATCCCAAGGCTCAGAGAGGACAAGCCATTTCCCCAGAGCCATACAGTGTTCACAGAGCCTCAACAGCCAGGATAACACAAAGTACCTCAATATTGAGGTGACATAAGGTCTTAATAATGACTGGGCACAGTGGCTCACACCTCTGATTCCAGCACTTTGGGAGGCAGAGGCTGGAGGATTGCTTGAGCCTGGGAGTTCGAGACCAGCCTGGGCAACATAGTGAGACCTCATCTCTACAAAAAAAAAAAAAAATCAATGAGTTAGGCATAGTAGCACATGCCTGTGGTCCCAGTTACTTGAGAGGCTGAGGCAGAAAGATTGTCTGAGCCCAGGAGGTGGAGGCTGTGGTGAGCTGTGATTATGCCCCTGCACTCTAGCCTGGATGAAAAAGTGAGACCCTGATAAAAAAAGAAAATCTTAATAATATATCTAATACGTGTCTTTTAAAGTAGAGGGGAAGAAAACATATCAACTACACTAATAAATTGTCAGTGTTTTCCAAATATCTCCCTATAACCAGATGCCATTAGGTGTTATTCATAGTTATGTTTGACAGTACACAGACTTTTTCATGTAGTCAATCATTTGGAATCACAAAGCAGAATCTCAGAATTATTTTACTTAGATAGTTAAACCTCCTCACAATCCTGTATGTGGGGAGGTTGCAGGCAGAGGACAGAATGGTTTGGGGAAAGAGAAACATGATTTAGAAATTTGACAATGCGCTTGGACAATACATGCCTGGGTTTCAATGAGGAAAAGCACTATAAGGACTGGTATCTCAGAAGGAAAATCAAGTCATATTTTGGGTGGAAAAATAGCACAGAAAAAGATTGCCATACCACACTTGCTAGTATCTAGTGATTATTTTCAGTGTTTTAGGCAAATGTCAAACAGACACACAGAGCACAAGCTGCCAAGAGTTCACCTTTGTGGATGAAGTGAGGTGCAAGAATTCAAAAATAATTTCCTCTGTAGACCCTGTCTTATATTACACAAAATTCTCAGCCCCACCGTAGGCTGAAATCAAACCTCTCCTGTTCATGGCATCTCTGTGTTTTAAAAACACATCCATAAAGCCACACATGACTACAAAGTCTTCCAACATTCTGCGCAGCCCCCACGAGGCATAACACATCATAACACATAGTAGGTGTTCAGTAAATGTGGAATAACTACAGTCTCTCGCTTCACATCCTGATATCAGCTTTTCTGTGGATCTAAATAGTCCTTGATCTGGAGAGTGGTTGCAGAAAAGGACATGACAATTGTGTGGCTTTGATTCAGCCCTGATAACGAGAGGGCCAGGCACTACTGCGCTGACATTTCCAGCCATCTCCAATATTGACTGAAAAGGAAAACGTTCACTGCCAGGCCTTCCTTTCCAAAGCCTCTGGACAGGAGTTAACTAGCTTTTCCACTGTGTGGCTGAATGGAGCATTCCTCCCAGGGGATGCTGACACCCTCATGGAATGAAGATTTGTATGGGCCAGACATAGAAAAGAGGAACATAGTAGTGGCAGTGCTAATAGCAACCCTGTGGCAAAGGAGTCATTGTCCCCATACTTGAGCAAGAAGAATGAGGCTTAGGGAGACCCTCACTGAGGTTCCTGCTGGTGGGAGCCACAGCTCTCACTACACCCCTGGGGTCTCAGGAACAGCTCAGACTCCTGATAACATGAGCTGTGACTCAAGTACTGCAGGATTATGTTGAGCCACCAAAAATTAAACCTATTTCTCACCCTAAGGACTACTTGGTCTCTAGAACTCACTGGGTGCGTGCCCAACCACATAGGCTGTACATAAGTGCATTGAGAGTTTAAAAGCAGAGTCCCTGAAAAGGCTTGCCTTACAGAAGCAAGAGTCAATACTTGTTCTTGCCTGTTTGCTTGAAGAAACAATATTCATTCTACAGCTGCAACATCGTGATGCCAATGCCTCCAACACATGGCATTTATTTCATTCCCTAGAGGGAGGATCCATGAAGAACAGTGCTACTCCACGTGGTAACCACTAGCCATGCATGGCTATTCAATTTAAATTAGTTAACATGAAAGAGAATAGACAACTCAGTCCCTCAGTTGCAACAACCACATTCCAAGTGTTCAGATAACTGAATGTGGCTGTGGCTGCCATATCGGACAGCACAGAGATGAATTCAGACATTTCCATCATCACAGAAAGCTGGGTTGGATAGTGCTGATCCCACTCCAGGGCCTGCCTTGCTCCCTGGAGTCCCCCAGTGTCTAGCGCACTGCCTGGCACAAGGTAGGGGGTGCCCTGCCACCATTCACTCCCTCCCCAAGCAAGGCAGACATTTCCAGCTTGTTCCCAATGCAGCCTGCCCTGGGCACTGAATCCCAAAGGCTGCCTTCAGTATTCAAAGTGTGCAGCAATGTTCACTTCCTCCTTCTCAACCTGGAGCTTCACTCTGCCTGAAAAGGAAATGACATTTTCACCAAGCAGGCACATTGGTCCCTTTCAAGGGATTGACTGGCATGCTGACTCCTTTTCCTCAATGCCAAGATGTGCCAGGGATCCCCCAGACCTCTGTGTCTCCTTTGAATCTGAGCCCTGGGGGTTCTGGTGGCTCCCAGTCCCCTCATGCCAGTAGCAACCTACAAAACAGAAACTGCAAGGCACAGAAGCAAGAAGGTGGGATTTCCAGCAAATAGGGAAGGTCTCACTACACCCTGCTGGTAGATTCTTGCAGGATCATCCTCTCAGGAGAAAAAGAGGAAAAAAAGGCAAATCACTTTCCTCTTGCTTCTGCTTCTCCTAAATAAACTGCTTGCCTAATTTCCTTTGCAGTTAGAGAAATGTTCCTTGTGAAAGTCACTATTTCCACACATTCACACACTGTGCAGATGCTGGGGCTCTGGGAGGCATTTGCATTTCCAGGTTCCCTCTGTCCCTGTAGTTTAAGTTGTCCTTGCATTTCCACTTGAAGATAAATCCGGTGCAAGCCACCCCAGGCAGGCTGAAATCATCAGATTCTTCTTTCAGAGGAGGGTGCTGGCCTCCTCTGGACCCCAGGGGTGGGCGGGATGCAGGTCTGGAAGATTTTGTTTAAAGGCTGGGGATCTCCTCACATGGTCTCACAACCATGTTGTGTCAGGCAACACAGCCACCTGAGCGAGGCAGACTTCTTTGGGTCACTACTGCAAAATACAGGACTTGAGAATGCCCAGACCAATCTTATACTTGAGGGCACATTAGTAAGCTGAAGTCCCTTTCCTAATCTTAAATATGCTTGGCTATCTTGTGTAGGTAGGGGTATGAGTGGTGATCTCTATGGTTAATGACAGCCTCACCTGCTTCCTCTATAAAAGCAAAGACTAAAAAAACTGTCATTGCAAGAACATTCAATGGGAGAATTCAATGAGATAATATATGTGAGGAAAGTACTTGCAAAACACCCAAGGTCATCAACACATTACCAAGCTCTTTATGAGGAGAGTCCACTCTGGGCTGAGGATTTAGGATGGCATGGGTGGATGACAGAAATCAGGGAAGCACGTGGGCTGAACAAACTGGTCCCTACACCCTCCTGCGTGTGCACCATTTCCTTGGGTCTGGATGAATCAGAGGACAGTTCACTTAAAAGGGATTCAAGGCACTTTTCCCATTTACAGAAGCAAGCATCACT
>NW_006986464.1:0-763 GCF_000164805.1 Carlito syrichta
AAATCAAAACTCAGGATTAAAACATTAAAACTTAGAGTAATTAGGGCCATAGAACCAGGGGTTATTGATATATCTGCCTGACCTTGGGCACGTCACTTCCCCTTCTCTGCCTTGATTCACTTTTAAGCTGTCTTAAATATTTTTTGGGGGGAGGGAAATAGAGGATTTTATTCACTTGTATTACAGCATTTTCTTCTGTATAAATAAAGCTGATTCAACTAGGGAAATACAAACGACTAAAAAAGAGTTTCAAAAGCCATTTTAGTAATTTGTGATTGTTAAATATATTTAATAACAATCTTCTCTATATTAGATATATTTTAGTAGGAACAGACATATAATTATGTACAATTTTCTTTTTATGTAATACTTTTATTGAAAAGTTTTGAAATTTAGAATAAAGTTAGTTGACAGGAGTAGAAAGAGACTGGTATTTTTATTGCACTAAAATCCTAACTCTAACATTTCCTAGTTGGATGAGTTTAAGTACTTTTATTGAAAATGATGTGGGACTTGGTTTTCCTCATCTATAAAATGGGAAAAGTCCTACTGCCTAGATCTGTAGTAGGATTCCATAAATTAATGGATGTGAAAGCACCCAGAGCCATTCTACCTGAAAGGATAAACAATTTCCTCGATATTGAAGATGTACATATAATTCATTTAAGAGAAAACTTAAGATATATAAATCATAACTTATAAAACTACTCAGACTGATAAATAATTACTTACTGATGACAGGGAATATATGAAAAATAGAAAG
>NW_006986465.1:0-762 GCF_000164805.1 Carlito syrichta
TAGAATCAGATGACACTAAGAAGGCAAGTAGTATCAGATGGCACTAGGAAGGCAAGTAGTATCAGACAGCACTAAGAAGGCAAGTAGTATCAGATGGCACTAAAAAGGCAAGTAGTATCAGACGACACTAACAAGGCATGTAGTGTCAGATGACACTAAGAAGGCAAATAGTATGAGATGACACTAACAAGGCAAGTAGTATCAGATGACACTAAAAACGCAAGTAATATCAGACGACACTAAGATGGCAACTAATATCAGACGACACTAAGAAGGCAAGTACTATCAGACGACACTAAGATGGCAATCAGTATAAGACGAAACTAAGAAGGCAAGTAGTATCAGACGACACTAAGAAGGAAAGTAGTATTGGACGACCTAAGGTGGCAAGTAGAATCAGACGGCATTAACAAGGCAAGTAGTGTCTGACTACACTAAGAAGACGAGTAGTTTCAGACGACACTAAGCAGTCAAGTAGTATCAGACGACACTAAAACGGCAAGTAGTATCAGACGATTCTAAGAAGGCAAGTAGTATCAGACGACACTAAGATGCCAAGTACTATCAGACGACACTAAGAAGGCAAGTAGTATCAGACGACACTAAGAAGGCATGTAGTATCAGACGACACTAAGAAGGGAAGTAGTATGAAACGACATTAAGAAGGCACGTAGTATCACACGACACTAAGATGGCACATAGTATAAGACGACACTAATAAAGCACGTAGTATCAGACGACACTAAGATGGCACATAGTATC
>NW_006986466.1:0-756 GCF_000164805.1 Carlito syrichta
GAGCCTGGGAAACATAGTGAGGAAAGAAAAAGAAAGAAAGAAAGAAAGAAAAAGAAAGAAAGAAAGAAAGAGAGAAAGAAAGAAAGAAGGAAAGAAATCCATTCTCTTGCAAACCTTCTGCTCTCAGTAATTCCCCTCCATCATACCCACATGTGAGGGTCCCCAAGCTCGGTGCTTTCCAGCCCCGACCCCAGCCAATGACTGCCGCCTCTTTAGTGCAGAAGTTCCCAAGGCTCCCTCGCCCAGTTCCTGCCAACTCTACTCTCTGAGATGAGAAATGAGCCCAAGGCAGGCTGACCCTCTGATTAGGCAATGAGGACAGTCCACCAAGAAAGGCCAGGGACACCTCCCTCACCTAGGAACATTTCTTCCCATCCAATCCCATTTTTTCTGGCTCTAAATCCAGTTGCCCTATGAACACACAACACGCATTTGAGAATCTGTGTATGTTTCTGATGTTTTTGGGGACAGGGTCTGGCACTGTGGCCCAGGCTGGGGCCCGGGGACAACACCGATGTTCACTGCCTGCCTCGATTTTGTGAACTCCAGCGATGCTCTCACCTCAGTCTCCAGAATGGCTGGGCTGACGGGCACGTCAACCCCATACCCCCTGTTTGGATGGGTGCTGAGACAGTTTCCCTGCATTTGCCCTGCTGGGCCTTATGCTCTTGGGCTCCAGCCATCCTCTTGCCTCTGCCTCCCAGAGTGCTGGGATTCCAGGCTAGTGATGCCACACCAGGCCTCTTGGTTCATTTT
>NW_006986467.1:0-760 GCF_000164805.1 Carlito syrichta
GGTACATAAAGAAGAAAAGTTGTCACTTTCACTCATACCTTCCTTCTCCATGAGTGCTCTCCTGGGCCCCTTCTAGAAGTGTCCAAGGCTTGGATGAGAATACATACCCACGGGACTATCCAGTAAACCTCAGCTTGGATTTTCAGTTAAGCCCTCAAACTTCTATGGCTACTTTTCTATATACGTTTCTTTGCTGAGAGTGGCAAATGTGCAATGTTTTTAGTAGGCCATCATGTTCCTCCCACTTCCAGGCATCTTTCTCATACAATGATTTCTTTTATTTTGAATTGGTGAGCAGTACTGAAATGCTGGAGTGGCATTTCTATTTTTCATATTGGGAAATCCCCATACTGTTTTCAATAGAGGTTGAAGTGACCTATATCACCAGTAGTGTATAAGCATGCCCTTGTCTCTGAATTCTCACCAACATCTATTTTTTGTTACTTTTTAATTTTTGCCATTCTGAAAGGTGAGATGATATCTTATTGTAGTTTTAATTTGAATTTCTCTGATAATTAGGAATATGAGCAAATAAAACATATTTATTAACAATTCGTATATAAAAAATTTAAAGGAATTCAAATGAAATGAGAATATAAATAAAATAGATTTTTAAACACTATAAAAATGTTAGTGATGAAAATAAAATAACAAATGAAATTTATTTGGATGTGATCAATAAATAGCAGAATATAATATTGTAGAAGAAAATACTCATGATTATGAAGATATAGAAATATGATCTACTTAAAATAAAACA
>NW_006986468.1:0-768 GCF_000164805.1 Carlito syrichta
ACAGTCCACTCACTTTGGTCTCCCAAAGTGCTGGGATGTCAGGCTGAGCCACCGAGCCCGGCCAAAGTTAATGTATTAAATGTACTTGACAAACTGAAGTCCAGGACATTACATTCCACTTATTATCATTGTGATTTATTTCTTAAGTAATATTTCAAAGTTAAATAACACATATGGGTTTGGGAGTCAGGCTGACTAGGGTTCCGCTTATTTAGTAGTGAAACCAGCAAGTTACTATCTCTCAGCCTCAGTTTCCTTATCAATAGCAAGAATATCAATAACACACCATCTAAGGAATTGATTACTAACAAAGGACACACATTCAGTAAATGACTGCTGTTTTTACTATCTCTTCTGTGAAAGGTAATTATTGATTGATACAAAACTAAAACAAGTAATAACTCTGCTGGCATTATTAGAAAACTTTTCCAACTAAGAAAAAAATCCGCTCTCCATTCTGCGCCAAATGAATTGTTTCCCAGTTCATTTTTCTTCTTGGTCCTCACATATCCGTCTTTCACATAAAGAAAATGAACTCAGATTGGATCATGGGGCTCGCCATCAGCTAGTGTTCAGTAAGGAATACGTATGGCACAAATACCATTCTCAGGCAGCTTCAGGATCGGTCCTACGAAGAGACAGTCAAGATTTGGGGGCCTAAAAGCCCGAGAGTTCCTCTAGCTTCCTCTAGAGACTGAATGATGTCTGGAAAACTTGACTCATGCCGGTGGGTTTCTCTTTTGTCCATCTTTGTTCAAACATTCCTTT
>NW_006986469.1:0-713 GCF_000164805.1 Carlito syrichta
CAGGGACAACAAAAGCCAAACTTAACAAAGTTTTAAATATGAATGCTGCAAACACATACAGTGAATGTGGGGTAGAAAATCATATACTAATTCTGGGAATTTATAATAGCAAGCTTATAGTAGCAAGGCGGTTACTTTTATAAAGGTCTTTGTTCCCTGCAGGTTTACATAGCCACTATGTGTAAATTATCACTTAGATATAAACTGGTGATAAAGCCCACCTAGAGAGGAGGTGGCTCCTCTAAGTCTGGTGCTACCTTGTAGGAATGTTTGAAAGAGGCTTATCGCTTTATCCTTTACATCCCATTGTAAAAGCATAAGTTAGCCTACTGGTTTGGGGTTGACAATGCTTAACCCAAGGATTCTAAATACAAACACTGCTTAAAACCCGACATATGCCTAATTCTACGGGGTCTGAGGTAGGATTCAAAGTACTAAGATTTCATAAAATACATGAGGTAGGAATACACAAAATATATAGTAAACTTGAGGTGGGGATATATGAAATATAGTGAACTAAACGCTACTTTTACAGCAAATAAGTTTCTTGGTTTCTTGGGTCTCTCAATAGCATGCTCTTAACCTAAATCTATTGTTGTCCTCTCAGTGTCACGGTAACCTGTTGCCCTTGCCACTGACGAAGCACACAGTGAAAGCTTCAGGGAGCTCCGTGCTTCTGCTTAGAGGACTACAGTGACTGAGTTGGAAGTTTT
>NW_006986470.1:0-598 GCF_000164805.1 Carlito syrichta
TGTATTGTGATACTACGTGCCTTATTAGTGTCGTGTGATACTACGTACCTTGTTAGTGTCATGTGATACTATGTGCCTCATTAGTGTCATGTGATACTACGTGCCTTTTCAGTGTCGTGCGATACTATGTGACTTATTAGTGTCATGTGATACTACGTGACTTATTAGTGTCGTGTGATACTATGTGCCTTATTAGTGTCGTGTGATACTATGTGCCTTATTAGTGTCGTGTGATACTACATGCTTTCATAGTGTCATCTGATACTACGTGCCTTCTTAATGTCGTCTGATACTATGTGCCTTATTAGTGTCGTCTTATACTATGTGCCATCTTAGTGTCGTGTGATACTACGTGCCTTCTTAATGTCGTTTCATACTACTTCCCTTCTTAGTGTCGTCTGATACTACTTGCCTTCTTAGTGTCGTCTGATACTACTTGCCTTCTTAGTGTCGTCTGATTCTAAGTGCCTTCTTAGTGTCGTCTGATACAACTTGCATTCTTAGTGTCTTCTGATACGACTTGCCTTCTTACTCTCTTCTGATACTACTTGACTTCTTAGTGTCGTCTGATACTACTTGCCATCTTAGTGTCCTCTGA
>NW_006986471.1:0-609 GCF_000164805.1 Carlito syrichta
CCTAGGCATCAGAGTGAGGCTCCTACTCAAGTCAAAAAAGGAAAAAAAGAAGAGCATCCATTTGTGTATGGAGTCGGGATCATTGTGAGCAGAGAGAGATCTTTTGGGAAAGAGGCCCCAGGCTTGGACCTAGAGTTCCCGAAAGCAGACTATGAGGTTGTGGCTATGGGAGGCCAAGGAGGGGGACAGCTGGAGCCAGGGATTTCAAGACCAACCTGGACCATATAGCAAGACCTCTGGCTCCCCATAACACAAACACAAGTGCCGCACGTGGTCCCGGATATATGGAATGCAGAGGCCTATGTTCTAGGGTGTTCCTTTGTGTCACCTCCACTGACAGAACCTGTGAGTCCAGGACAGGCTCCATGTCTCATGGCTGTCAGCCCAGTGCCCTGGGAGGCTGAGGCATGAGGCAGCCTGAGCCCAGGTGTCATAGACCAGCCTGGGCAACTTGAACAGAGGTTGTCTTGACAGGATGTCTCCAAAATCGAAACAGGCATGGTGTCCCCCAGAGTCCCGGCTGCTCGTGGTCGGAGGCATGAGGACCACCTGAGCTGTGCAGGTCAAGGCCCCAGAGCCACGATAGTGCAGCCGTGCCCCGTACTGGCC
>NW_006986472.1:0-390 GCF_000164805.1 Carlito syrichta
TGTCGGGACGGGGTTTCACCTTAGAGTGAGAGAATCCCCGACCGAACCACCGGCACCAATGAAAGACGGTTTGGCACCAGTAAGACTCCACGCCTGGTCTGAACCAAGAAATTTATTAAAGGGGCAGTTACGTGAAGGGACTGTAACCAAGAAAGGGCAAGAGAGAGAAAAAGAAAGAGAGACTGAGAGAGAAGAGAGTAAGAGAGTAGCGGGGACAGAGAGAGAAAGCAAAAGAGGGAGAGAGGGCGAGAGAGTGTGAGAAAAAGCAAGAGAGGAGAAAGTGAGTGAGAGAGGGGGAGACAGGGTGAGAGAGAGTGAAAGAGAAAGAGTAAGAGAGGAGAGAGAGAGAGAGAGAGAGATTTATGGACCCTGCAGGAAAGAGTAAGAGAG
>NW_006986473.1:0-687 GCF_000164805.1 Carlito syrichta
GCCATAAAGAGAAGCAAAATCATGAGTTTCGCATCATCCTGGATGAAACTAGAGTCTATAATACTGAGTGATCTCTCACAGAAACAAAGATGAGTATCACATGTTCTCACTCATAATTGGACCTGGAACATCTATCATAATACTACAAGAAAAGGATTGACAGTGGTGGGAAATATGGGGAGGGGCAGGGAGGGCAAGGGTGCTGGGATTAATGGCAGTCAATATCTGTCTGGGGACGGGGGGGACACCCCTTATCAACAAGGGTGCCTGAAACTTGCATATTTGTATACCTAACCCTTAACTGCACCCCACAATTTTAAAATAAAAAATATGTTTTTTTAAAAAAGGAGTCTAAACTAATGAGAAATTAGAACCTACTGCAAAAATTTTATATTTCAGACAATTTTGTAGTGACATGTACAGACACACACGAAGAGAAATCAAAGTATCAATGAGATAAAATATAAATCCAGCTAATACCTAAGTACATGTGGAATTTGCTATATAATAAACGTGTAAGAAACAGAAAGGAGGAAAGATGGGTATTTAAATATATTAAATTGACACGTCTTGGGACCATTTGAAATGAATGAAATTACAAAACATTACAGGTCATCAACCGCTTTATTGTACAATGATACAAAATTAACTGTGATTAGCAGAAACATGTATAGTACTTTAAAAACA
>NW_006986474.1:0-748 GCF_000164805.1 Carlito syrichta
GAATTGAATACCTCACTTTCAAAAATGAATAGAAATGCCATATAAAACATCAGTAAGGAAACAGAGGACTTGAGCAACACTGGAGGCAATTTAGACTGGAAAGACTTTTCAGAACTCTCCAACTGACACCAGCATACACTGTGTATTCAACTGCACATGGCATACTCTCCAAGAGAGACAACATATTGGGACACAAAACAAGCTGAAGACTGAAATTATACAATCGATGTATTTCTGACCACAAGGAAAGAAAACCAAAAATTAAAAGAAGGAAAACAGGCAAATCAAAAATTACATGCAACTTGAGCAACACACACATTCTTGTTCAAGAGTCACAAGATTTACACTGGATGTGGTGGCTCATGCCTATAAACCCAGCATCTTAGGAGGTTGAGGTGGGTGAATCACTTGAGCTCAAGAGTTTGAGACCAGCCCAGGCAATATAGCAAGACCTCATAGTTACAAAAGTAAGAAATAAAAAATTAATCAGATGTGGGAGCACACATGCTTGTCATCTCACCTACTGAGGAGACTGAAAAGGAAGGAGAGCCTGACTACAGGAGGCTGTGGTGAGCCATGATTGTTCCTTTGTACTCCATAATCAAAGACATTGTGATATCTCAACACAAAAAAGTCAAAAGATTTGATATCATTAAGATATAAACTCTACCCACAATAATAAACAAATTCAATGTAATTTCTATGAAAATTTCAACATTTTTCTTTGAAAAAAATTTTTTTAATCTTA
>NW_006986475.1:0-785 GCF_000164805.1 Carlito syrichta
CCTTCCATGTCTCTATTTATTAAAGAAGTGACAAGTGTTTTGCACTTGCCAAATGTTTACTATGAACATTTAATGGAAACCAGGAATCATGGAAACCACGTACCTAGGAAACTTCTGGGCATCTGTCTATTGATATACTGAATTTGGAATCCAAATCGACACGAAAAATCAGGGCATCTTACTGAGAATAAAAGGAAACCCGGTTCTAGGCGTTCTCATTTTCTGGAATCTACAGGGCCTCTTGATAGGGTTTGATGAGCAATCTGGGCATCTGGGTCCCTACATTTTCAGAGCAACTAACTCCGTGGATACGCTAAATCTGTCATTACAAATTCTCAGGATCTTTCTGGTCCTCTTGTTAGTTGTAATTAAGGATTTGCCCTAGAAATACTTTTGTTTCCTGGGAACATCTACGAACAGAAACCTATTCCCCAGAAAAAGAAGAAATCTGTTTTACACCGTTCCTCTATCAAAAATCTACATGGCATCTTACTAAGGGCTAACAAAGAATCAGGGTTTCAAAACAGGAATCTAGGGAAAGTGAGTCCTAACATACAGGACACTACACTGCCTCCAACCAAGGACGAATACAGAATTTATGTTGCACTATTCCTCAATCCAAGAAATTCCCAGGGTGTCTGCTATGGCACAAACAAGAAACAGGGCTTCGAGCTCCCCAAATGTTTCGGAGCAATTTACCATGCAGATATTACGAATCGGTCATTTCAGGACTCCAGCAACCTTCTGGTCCTCTTGAAAGTTGTAAAGGAGTATCGGTCACTCCA
>NW_006986476.1:0-1035 GCF_000164805.1 Carlito syrichta
CTGGTCAGTTCTTTCTGTGTTGCAAGTGACAAACACCCAATTAAACATCTAAGGCAAGCAAAACAAAACCTTTCACTGATGATGAGACTCACCTACAAAGGTTCCATGCAAAGTTAGATCAAGGGACCCAAATGAGTGAGAGTTTCTCCTTTCTCCCTCTCTCTAACTCTCTCTTTCTCTCTCTCTCCCCTCCACCCCCACTTTCTTCTCTCTCTACATTCCCTTTCCCACCAGCTTTCTTCTCAATACTTTAGAAAATTTTGTTCACTAATAGTAACCAACAGTGTTGCAATTCAGGAGGAAGATGGTAGTGTAGCACGTGGTCACCCAGGAGGAGATCAATAAGGAACCAGAGAAGACGATTCACCCTAGAAGATATGCCCCCTGCTGCTGCGCGTCCTCACCGCCACTGCATGCACCACATGCACCAACAACCGCCACCGCATGCACGAGTTCTCCTGCAGGAACGTGCTGTTCAGCGAGCTGCAGATCTGCACTTGGATGGATGCAACCTTGAAAGAACTGACTAGTTTAGAGAAAGAAATCTACCCAGAAGCTAGAAAGAAGGGCACACACTTCAATTTTGCCATCGTTTTTACCGATGTCAAAAGACCTAGCTACTGTGTTAAGGAGATCCACAGCACCATGTCTGGCAGAAAGGGGACTGATGTCTCCATGACCCTGCAGTCGCAGAAGTTTCAGATAGGAGATTATTTGGACATAGCGATCACCCACCCAAACTGGGCACCAGCCCCCTCGAAGGGCATGAGGCCATATTAGATTCTATTTACTAGTTCTTGAATTTATTTTTCGTTCAGTTATGTAAAATAAACTTATATACTCTCCTCCCATTATTGCCATTAAGCCATTAAATTCTGAGAAAATTATAATGCATCTAACTTAGGTGCTGGATTTGGATGTGCTGTGCTGTGATCACTAATAGAAAGTCTGCACATTCAAGCCCTTCTGTAAAATATGAAGAAAAGTGCTGTTAGCATTCTATGTGCAACCACACTGTTAAATACACGTGTCAGA
>NW_006986477.1:0-661 GCF_000164805.1 Carlito syrichta
TGATTTGTGTCCCAGAGATGGTACCTTCTCTGTGATATTTGTCATATTGACTGGCTTTCCTGTGTGATGGGAGCCTCAGTGATGGATCTTCATCTATCATCAGTGACACAGAGTGTGGCCCTTCTCTGTGATGAGTGTCCCAGTGACTTGTTCTCCCCTGTTTTTAGTGCCCCAGTTACAGGTCTCCTATGTGATGTTTGCCATGCCTACTGGTCTTCCTTTATGATAGGTGCCTCAGTGACTTGTCCTCCTCTGTTATGGGTGCCCCATTGGATCTTCCTCCTCTATAAAGAATGATGGGCCTTGTTTGTGATGGTTGCCACAGTCACTGGCTGCCCTTTGTGATTAGTGACCCAGTGACTTGTTTCTTCTATTATGGGTGCACCAGTGATTGTCATTTCTCAATAATGGGTGTCCCAGTGCCTGATCCTCTACCAGAAGGGTGTCTCAATGACTGACACTCCTCTACAATTTGTTCTCCATGGAATGGGCCTGCTCTATGTTGGGTGCTCCCATTCCTGGGCCAAGTATTTAATTGGTGTCCCTATTACTGGCTGTCTTCTGTGAATAGTCTCTCAGTGACTGTTTCTTCTCTGTGCTGAGTGCCTCATTGTCTGCTTATCCTCTGTGATGGGGTCCCCCAATTGCTGGCTTTGCTCTG
>NW_006986478.1:0-579 GCF_000164805.1 Carlito syrichta
CTTGAGGGGGGACTCAAAAAACGGAATTTGTTTTTTTAAAAACTGTGTATTTATTCGTCTATGTTTAAACTTCAGTCACCTTCAAAATATTCTTTGTTTGGTGCAGTACACCTATCAAGATGCTTTTTCCATTGCTCAGAACAGTTTTTGAACTCATCAGCTTTGATACCTTTTGGTGCTTCTGCTGTTTTTTGTTTCACCTCTTCCACACTGGCAAAATGTTTCCTTTTGAGGACGTTGTTCATTCAGGGAAACAAAGAAAATGTCACTTGGGGTAAGACAAGTGAGTAGGGAGGGTGGAGCACAGGAGTCATGCTGTTTTTGGTCAAAAACTATGAAACACTAAGTGCGATGTGGACAGGTTGTTCCTGTAAATTGCCCATCATGAAATGGGCAAATGTCTTGAAAGACTCTCAAAATAGTAATAATAATAATAATAATAATAATAATAATAATAATTCCCTGAAGTCAAATACAGTCTCTCACAACAACACTAGCTGGTACATGGATGCCGATGGGTTCCTAGTATACTTACCTAGCAAGGGAATCATGTACTACCAGGGGCCCGTCCTCCAAAAA
>NW_006986479.1:0-389 GCF_000164805.1 Carlito syrichta
CTTTCTTTCTTTCTTTTCTTTCTTTCTTTCTTTCTTTCTTTCTTTCTTTCTTTCTTTCTTTCTTTCTTTCTTCTTTCTTTCCTTCCTTCCTTCTTTCCTTCCTTTCTCTTTCTTTCTTTCTTTCTTTCTTTCTTTCTTTCTTTCTTTCTTTCTTTCTTTCTTTCTTTCCCTCTTTCTTTCTTTCCTTCTATCCTGTTTTTTATTTCCTCATTAGGTTGCCCAGGCAGCTCTGAAACTGCCTGACTCGGGCCATGCTCTCAGTCGGGCCTCCAAAAGTGTTGTGATCACAGGCTTTCCATTTGGGCATCATCCTGGTCTTCTTGCCTGGTCTTGAACTCTGGGCCGGAAAAGATCCTTCTGCTGTGGCCTGCCCTCACCAATGGTTTTCT
>NW_006986480.1:0-706 GCF_000164805.1 Carlito syrichta
ATATTACCCACCAAAAAAAATGATTGTGTCTATACTGACCTAGTACAAGCTTATTTTCTTGTCATTACTCTCTAAACAATATAGAATAACAACTATTTACATAAGATTTTCATTATATTTAGCATTATGGGTAGTCTAGAGATTAGCTGGAACTACAGTCATGCACCACCATGCTGCCTATTTTTTGATTTATTGTAGAGAAGAGGTCTCGCCAAGTTGTCCATGTTGGTCTTGAACCCGCGGACTCTGGCAATCCACTCACCTTGACCTCCCAAAGTGCTGGATTACAGGCTGAGCCACCAAACCCAGCTTACTATGAATTTTATTGTGTTGCATTCTGTTACACAAAGGCCACACCCACAAATATCTTCAAGATGAATTATTTTCTGGATTATCATGATACTTAAAATTTTGTGGGACATCCTTAACATTCTTTTCTTTTTTTTTTAAAGATGTGGGATACAATTCAGGATTAAATAGATAAGTGGTCATTGTACAGGTAGTTTGGGCCTCCCTTTGGTTTCCACATCACCTGGTTTGAGATCAAGCACACTTATTGCTGTTATGTGCCCCCTCATCTTTCCTTACCCAGGTAGCATCCCACAACTGCCAAACCCTTTCTTATAGTGCTATGATAAATGTTCAGGGTCCACTTATAAGTGAGAACATGTGGTACTCACTTTTTGTTTCTGTGATAGATCACTGA
>NW_006986481.1:0-756 GCF_000164805.1 Carlito syrichta
AGAAGAAAAGAAAAGAAAGAAAGAAAGAAAGAAAGAAAGAAAGAAAGAAAGAAAGAAAGAAAGAAAGAAAGAAAGAAAGAAAGAAAGAAAAAAAGGAAGGAAGGAAGGAAGGAAGGAAGGAAGGAAGGAAGGAAGAAAGAAAGAAAGAAAGAAAGAAAGAAAGAAAGAAAGAAAGAAAGAAAGAAAGAAAGAAAGAAAAAATCCATTCTCCTATAAAACTTCTGCCCTCAGTCCTTCCCCCATGCCTCCCTCACATGTGAGGGTCCTCCAATCTCAGCACCTTCCAGGCAGAACCCTCCAAATGACTACCCCCCGCTTTGGTGAGTTTGTTCCCAAGTCTCCCTGGCTGTGTCCATGCTGACTCTCCTCTCCAAGGTGAGAAAAGTGCCCCAGTTAAGCTGACTCTCTGACTCAGCAGTGAGGACCTTCCACCAAGAAAGACCAGGGATACATTCCTCACCCAAGTTCATTTCTTCCCCCAATTTTTCCTGGCTCAAAAGCCAGTCACCAATTGAACACACCACATACAGGTGAGAATCTGTGTCCGATTCTGATGTTTTGGAGAGAGGTTTTGGCTCTGTGTCCCTGACTGGGGTCTGGGGACATGACCGTGCTTCACTACCAGCCTCGAAATCATGGGCTCCAGTGATCCTCTCTCCTCCACCTCTGGAGTGGTGGGAAGGATGGATACCACGACTCCAGACCACCTATGTTGATGGGTGCAGAGTGGGGATCTCCCTGCATGACCCAGGCTGG
>NW_006986482.1:0-596 GCF_000164805.1 Carlito syrichta
TTCTTTAGGAACTGTTTTAAGCTATAATTAAGAGCTTCCATTGCAATAGTGTAAGTAGGGTTAGCATAGAATAGAAAGGCAATAAGATTTAAGTTAGTCATCATGGGGTTGTGTATGCATGAGCTTTAGAAGTTATTGATTATTAGAACATCATGATGCTAGTAGGGATTGTTGCATTGCTTTTGAGGAACATTAACTAGCATAGGGAACAATAAGACAATTTTGGGGTTTGTCCTTCCTCATTCCTAATTTTCCCTCCGGTGGGTGGGGAACTCTATTTTTTGCACCTGGTTTTGTGTTCACGTGAAAGACTTGTGAGACTGTCTGTGTAATTTTTGGGGATAAATACCCACTGTAACTTCCAATAAAAAGGCTTCTGCACTAGACAGAGTCCAGTCTCTTTCTTTCTCCCCCCTTTTTTCTTTTTTTCTCTTTATCCAGAATAATCACCGATGCTGCCACACCTCCCAAGGGACCCCCTAAATCACTTTGCAGGGGTTGGCCCCCTCCATTGAAGTTAAATCAAGGTGTTGAGAGGGTCATACTCCTCTATTATTGCTAGGGAATGATCTGCTCCAGGCCTTGCTTCTAGCTTC
>NW_006986483.1:0-674 GCF_000164805.1 Carlito syrichta
CGGGGCCAAGGGTTTTGCAGTTGCCAAATATTTAGTACGAACTATTAAAATGTAACCAAGATCCATGGATTCCACGTCCCTAGGAAACATCTGGGCATCTGCATTTTTGCACACAGAATTTTGGAATCCACATGGACAGGGAAATTCATGGCATCTTGCTGAGAACGGAAATTGAACCCGGTTCTTGGAGTTCTCAATCGCCTAAATCAACAAAATCTCTTGTTAAGGTTTAATCAGCAATCTGGGCTTCTATGTCGCCACAATTTTAGTGAGTTTATTGAAAAGGGACGAGGAATTTTGGGTTCCAATTCCTCAACAAGTTTATGATAGTCTTTCTCTTAATATCCACGCAACAGGAATTCTAGGTCACCAGGAAATATCTTGGTGTCTTCCTGAGAACAGGCCTCCATCCCAAAAAGTGACAGAATGTTTTGCTAAGAGATAACCACCATTCAGGTTTTGGGAGTAGGAATCAGATAACAGGAGTCCTCATACACAGGAAACTGCACTGTCTATTGTTAAAGGAGAATAAGGAATCTGGTTTACATGTGTCCTTCACCACAATAAAACTTCAGGGTTTCTTGCTAAGGGCTAAACACGAATTTGGGTTTTTGAAGCATGAACTAGGGAAATGAAAATCCTCATATACAGACAAATGCACTGACTTTTCCTAG
>NW_006986484.1:0-620 GCF_000164805.1 Carlito syrichta
AGTGGTCTAGCTAGTTAGATAGAAATCTATGTAGCTAGCTAGTTATTTCAGCTAGTAAAGTCAGCTGGCTAGGCTGGGTAGCTAGCTAGTTAAGTCAACTAGTTAAGTCAGCTGGCTAGCTAGTTACATCAGCTAGTTAAGTCAGATGACTAGCCAGCTGCCTTGCTGTGTTGCTAGCTTGTTAATTAAGAAGGCTAGCCAGCTGGCCACCTAGTTAAGTCACCTAGTTATGTCAGCTAGCTAGTCAGCTGGTTAGCAAGTTAGCTAGTTAGTTAAGTCAGCTGGCAAGCCAGTGGGATACGTAGGTAGCAAGCTATTTTAGTCAGCTGGCTAGCCACTTGGCTAGCTAGTGATGTCAGCTAGTTAAGTCAGTTGGCTAGCCATCTGGCTATCTAGTTATGTCAGCTAGTTGAGTCAACCAGCTAGCCAGCAGGTTACCTGGTTAAGTCAGCTAGTTAATTCAATTGGAAAGTCAACTGGCTAACTAGGTAGCTCGCTAGTTACATCAGCTGCCTAGCCAACTGGATAGCTTGTTAAGTCAGGCAGTTAAAGTCAGCTGGTTAGCCACCCTTGCTAGGAAGGTAGCTAGGTAATTAAGTCAGCTGGCTAGCCCGGCTCAC